>NW_016191613.1:2461-3559 GCF_001687245.7 Rhagoletis zephyria | reverse complement strand
GAGAGAGAGAGAGAGAGAGAGAGAGAGAGAGAGAGAGAGAGAGAGGGGGGAACAGGTGTTAGGGACTGGAAGGAGACATTGCAAATATATTGTACCTGAAAGGCGAAGATGACCGTTTTCAGAAATCTGTTGCAACTGCTGCTGCTGATGATGACGATTTTCTGAAAATGCATTACCCATTCCGGGGTGAATGTCACTACGACCATTACCCTTAGCAGTCATTTTCTGTTCCAGTTTCTTATTGTCATTGATGGCATTGAGCGGAGCTTCGTTTTTGTTGTGCTTCCTCACAGAAAGATCAAGTGGTTGCTCATCTTCTGCAGGAAAAGTTTGATGAGCTTGAGCAGTGATTTTGTAAAATTCAAATTTAAAAGCCTTTTGACGGTCCATCACAGTTGATGTGGCAAAACTTTGTAGTTATTTTGACAATTTTCTGTGAAAGAGTTTGAAGTGCTGTGTTGTGTTGTGTGCGCTCACAGTTCAAATGAAACAAAAGTCCTGTGAACGAATCACTCATTAAAGAGGGACTAGCTTGATGATCAACGGGGCGGCAATTTACAAAGCAACAAATAAATCGGAAGTAGCCACAGGCAGTAAGAAAGAAAGAAAGAAAGAACGAAAGAAAGAAAGTGATCACGAAGAGTATGTCTAATTAAATTAGTCAACTCTCGGAAGTCCGTGGTTGCGGAGGTACCGTCTCCTCTCATTGCGTCCGGCACTGTCAGGTGAGGGCCAACACTACTTCAGCTGGCACTCACTTCCGTTGTGTGGTGAAGAAAGTGTAGAGACCGACACTGTGGACCGACACTTTCACTTCTTTGATCGGTGCCGCGGCTAGTCTTACCCTCACTCTTGCTGTGTGTGTGTGTTCTCAATTAGGGGACAGCAGCAACTGCGACAGTTGTATTGATGTGACAGTGGAAAGAGAGAGAGAGGGGGGAGTTGCTATGGTGCGACTTAACGAATCGGTATTTCCTGCTTTCCTCCACTACGAACCGACACCTTCAGAAAAACAAAATAAGTTTTATCTTTTGAGACCCCAGTGTGAACAACGTTTTGACAAGGAAAACCATTTTGTTTCTAAGGGTTCAATTTACC
>NW_016191613.1:1519-2417 GCF_001687245.7 Rhagoletis zephyria | reverse complement strand
CAGCACAGTCGAAATCATCTTCAGCTGAATCATCACCTGAGTTTAAAATGGGCTCTCAAATGACTAGAGGCAACAAGAAACTGAATGTTTCCATCACTGAAACAGTTTCCAAAACGACCACGACTGACTCGTCAAACGCTGCTCAAATCAAAAGGCAAGACACTGCAGGGATTTTAAATTTTGCTGTTTTGCTGCCATTGCTGTCACCTAGTGATGGAAAGTGCAAACAAATATTTTAAAAAGTCTTTTTCCTAACATTGCAACGCCAACCAACTCAGCGCTGGATGCACCACAGTGACAGTAACCAGTCTGCAGATTTAAAAACCGGTGATTTAAAGGGCGGGGTGAGAAGAAGAAACATTTTAAATTTACTTGATAAAATCAGCAACTAAACAGCACTACATTTTTTGTTTTATTGATGTAATGTTTTTAACGAGTACGTAACAGTTTTATTTATTGGTTTACGCCAATAATAATTTCATTTGCTTTTTATGCTCAAATAACTTGCAAAAACAATATTTAAAGATGAAATACAGAGTCTAACAAAAATTTGAAATAATATTTTGAGAATGAAGATGATGTTGTACAATGAAATCAATTAAAATATATTTCTGTTCACTCTATCACTGATTTTTCTTATTCTGGCTCAGATTTGTATTTTATTTCTGTTTTTTGCTTGTTATAAACAAAAAAACATTATTTTGAGATAAAATACAGGGTCAAACAAAATTTTAAAAATAAATCATAAAATGAAAGTCATTTTTGACTTGATTTTAATAATCAAATCAATTAAACGGAGAGCATCGCAAACGGCACAAAAAAATTATTTGCACAGTAACTTTTCTGGAAACAACTCACGAGCAGAAGAGTTTGTTGCGTTTTTTTAGAAGTTAAATCA
>NW_016191613.1:0-1503 GCF_001687245.7 Rhagoletis zephyria | reverse complement strand
AACATAAAATCACCGAGTTTTGATCTAAACTGTTTTTTTGACTTGTTATTGTAAATTTCAAAAATAAAATAAGTTTGGATAAAAAAGGCACTGATAATTACTTAAAACATTAAATTAAAAGAAAACAACTTGTTTACAAGCAAAAAGTGTGTTGTGTCTTTTCCAGCAGTTTTAAAAGCAAAAATAAATAAAAAAGGATAAAATAATAAAAAACAACAAAATGCAGAAATCACTAACTTTATTGCAAAACAATTTAAAATAACAATTGAACTTTTTAAAAATGAAACTGATTTTTAAAAAGTTAATTTGTCAATTTTTATCAAATAAATACGCCTACCAGCTAAATTACTTGTTTAAAAAATTTGTTTATTTACCAGTTACCAAAAACAATCAAAATTTTTATTGTGAAACAACTTGAAACGTATTTGAAGATTTTATAATTTTAAAATCTCAATTATTTCCAGCCTTTAAAAGTTTTTTATTTAGTAACAATTTTGAAAGTTGCCTGTTTTAAGGAGCATAAGTGAGCTTTAATAAAAATGCCAGTTTTTTTATTTTTTTTTTTTTGTGAAAACTATTTTTGCCATCAGTTTTAGCAATGCAAAGCAAAAATGTTGATAAGTTTGATTGCGCAAACTAAATCTTTAATTATATTTAATACTAAATGTTCACAATCATTAGCTTTTTTGAAAACAATTAAAAATATTAACTGAATTTTTTAAAAAGTTTGTTTGTCAACTTTTATCAAATAAATACGCCTACTAGCTAAATTACTTGTTTTAAAAATTTGTTAGTTTACTAGTTAATGCACACAATCACTAGCTTTATTTCAAAGCAATTCAAAACATTAATTAAGTTTTTTAATTGTCAAAACTAATTTTTTTGAAATTTATTTCTTAAAAAATTAAAACTTTATTTTTTGAATAAAACTCGCCCACAATCAAAAGTACTTGTTTTAAAAATCTGTTAATTTACCAATTAAAGCACACAATCACTCGATTTATTTCAAACCAATTTAGAACAATATTTAGATTGTTAAAATATAAAAATTAAACTTTTTCGAAGTTTGTTCAAATAAATTTCAAAAAATTAGTTTTGACAATTAGAAAACTTAATTAATGTTCCAAATTGCTTTGAATTAAAGCTAGTGATTGTGTGCATTAACTTGTAAATTAACAGATTTTTAAAACAAGTACTTTTGGTTGTGGGCGAGTTTATTTCAAAAAATTAAGTTTTAATTTTTTGAGAAATAAATTTCAAAAAAAATTAGTTTTGACAATTATAAAACTCAGTTAATGTTTTGAGTTGCTTTGAAATAAAGCTAGTGAGTGTGTGCATTAACTGTTAAATTAACAGATTTTTAAAACAAGTACTTTNTTTGAAATAAAGCTAGTGATTGTGTGCATTAACTGTTAAATTAACAGATTTTTAAAACAAGTACTTTTGATTGTGTTCGAGTTTAATTCAAAAAATTAAGTTTTAATTTTTTGAGAAATAAATTTC
>NW_016191612.1:0-3559 GCF_001687245.7 Rhagoletis zephyria | reverse complement strand
CAGCTACTTCAACGGCAGGAAAATGGTGCCATGAATTGTGACACAAACAACAACAGCAACGCTGACAATAGCAGCGTTTCAAGTGGTTTTACAAACCTAACTTTAGGGGTAAGTTGACGTTTTCTTTTAGTTTAGGTTTTTTCAACCAATTTTTATTTTTTACAAGAATCTTCCGGTCATTACGCAAACCGAAGCGATCAATCTAACATTCCCAGGCAAGACTGGAAGATCGGAAAACTTGGAAACATTGAATGTGAAAGATGAAGCGAATGAAGAGGATGAAGAAGAAGAAGAGCCTCCAGCTCTTAATCTGGCTTGCTCAACTGCTCAGAAGTTTGTTGTAGAGCTGTCTTCCAGCTCCTCAAGTAGTCTGCCTTCTCCTGCTCCGGAACACTTCTGGACTACTTCTGAAGCAAGTGGTGGTGGTAGTGGCGGTGGTGATAATCATCAATCTGAGCCACAGCCAGTGCCACCACCACCATCACTTTCTTCTGCTGTCCCAGCAGTCCAAACATCTCTGACAATATCATCAACAGTGCAGTACTCGCCACCGGTGACGCCGAGTGTGATGATTGAAAAGAAAGAACCGAAGGAGGAGGAGGAGGAGGTCACATTTCTCGGTGACGTTCAGCGACCATCCGGGTCATTCGGTGGTGGTGGTGTGGCCTTTGTAAGGGAAGAGGTGTCAAAGCCGGTCATTGAGCGCACCACTGAAGAAGAAGAAGAAGCTCCCACTGAAGCGGCTGCTCAAACGCCATCGAGCAGCAGCCACTCTGAAAACACTGAACAACTTCCAAATCCGTCTGCTGCTGCTCCTCCACCAGCCTCTTCCCTGCCGGCGACTTTCGAAACACCGAACAGTCCTCCTCGTACAAGGTCTGCGCCAGTGGCGGCCCGAGCGAATGCGTATGAACTTCGCCCTCTTCCGCCACCTCCACCTTTCCCTTACCCTTCATATTCTTCTTCATATTACTCCCCTGCAAACGCCTCTATGAGGGAGGGAATTGTGCTGAGGGACCAGCAAATCTTCAACTACCATCTTCACCAGCAGCAGCTGGCGCTGATGATGGAGAATCGAACTAGAACCACCACCACCCGTTCACACTCTCGTCCACTGGCCGCCGCCCCTGTGTTCCCATCCACTGCCAACAGCAGAACAAACCGAGTGCTTCGATCTTCAACCTACAGACGAACACTGCTGCCATATCCAACATTGTCCACCTCGGCAGCTACTACTTCTGCAACACCTTCGCCTCCAAGACTCAGACCTTACAGTGACAACTTTTCACCACCACCAACACCAGCGGCAGTGGCAGCCGCTGCCTCTGTTGCAGCTCCCCCTTCAGCCACCAAGGAGGACGCACACAAGTACGAGATCCTCAGCACCCAGTGCCTCTTCAAGGGCTGCAACAAGGTGATGGTGGACGACTGGGACCGCCATGTGCACTCCTTTAACGGCAGCAAGGGCCGCTACATCTGCCTCTCCAAACTGTGCATCGCCTGCTTTACTGACCAGTAAGTCAATGAAGGGCTCTCTTTTTCTTCAAAATCTCCATTTTATCTTTCTTGTTTTGTTTTGTTTTATTTAGAAAAGAACTCGACGACCACATCAGCGAGGGCCAC
This sequence comes from Rhagoletis zephyria, assembly GCF_001687245.7. Lineage (NCBI taxonomy): Eukaryota > Metazoa > Arthropoda > Insecta > Diptera > Tephritidae > Rhagoletis > Rhagoletis zephyria. Next base: position 1,936 of record NW_016191612.1, on the reverse strand, counting down.
AACCCGTTCTACGAGACGTGCGGCAAGTGCAAGGAGCAGTTCACCTTCACCGACTACCAGCAGTTTGCCGATCACTGGAAGACCTTCCACGTGGAAGGACGGTACCGCTGCACCGCTTGCGGCCACACCTGTTTTCTGGTGAAGAAGGTGCTGGATCACTGGAACCTGGCCAACCACCACCAGGACGATTTACAGGCCGGTTTACAGGCCCAGTATCAGCAGCTGCTGGAGGGCGCCTTCTCTGCGCCTGTTGACGCTGACGCCGATGCCGCCACGCCGCCTTCGAAGCGACCCAATCGTGGCTGAAGCACACCCACAGTGTCGACCACCGTTTCAACCTAAATCGCTTTTATATTTTCCTTTTTTATTCGCCTTGACTGTATTTTTGTTTGAGTACTTTTTGCAAAATTTATGCACAAATCTGCATTTTCAGAGTCTTCGAAGACTCAATCGATCGAAGCATTTTCACCGAAGTGAAAAAACATTCTCGGTTGAGAAAGAAGAGGGATTCGTTTTATTATTTAATCCTCCTCTTACTTTTAGGAATACTTCGAGTATTGATGAGGACTATTCTCTCGTCCTTCGCTCTTCTGCTACCACTACTTTTAGTGACACATCTCCAGCGGCGGAGGGACTAGCGGAATGAGGGCTGTGAACTCCTTCTGCTCAAAGAGCGCCCGGTCGTCGTCGGTGAGCTCCTCCAGCGGCGTGTACCACTGGCAGTGGCTGGGGCTGGTGATGGCAGTCGTGGCATTGGAGTTCAAACCACCCGGATCCTTGCCGCCAAAGACAAAGCTGGCCAGCTGGGAGCCTGACTGGCTGCCACCAAAAATGGAGCTGCCACCGTTTGCAGCCGCCGGTGGTACATTGAAAAACGAAGGCGTCTGAGAGGTGGTGGTGTGTTGGGGCTGCTGCTGCTGCTGGTTGATGTTGTTGAAAAAGGAGGTAGTTTGCTGTTGAGGTAGGTTGCTGGGAGTTTTGTTGCCAAAGAAGGAAGGTTGCTGCTGCTGCTGCTGTGGCTGCTGCTGAAAGAAAGTCGCCTTTTCATTCTGCACTCGCGCCAGCATGTCGTTGAAGCTGAAAGCGGCGCCAGCCGATGTGGTGGGAATGCCGAACACTGTCGAGCCGCCGCCACCACCAGCACCACTTCCGCCATTCATGTTGACCTGGTGGTGTGTGTTGGCGAAGCTGAAGGTCTTTGGCCCGCCGGAGGACACCATCTCGGCGGCCTTGTTGAAGCTGAAAGTCGACGCTGGAGGTGGATCTGTAGTGAGATTAAAAAGACGTTACAAACATTGCAATAAACTCCAGTAACAAGCTAAAGAAAAGAGGAAAACACAAACTTTGACCGGCAGCCGCCCTGTTGAAGCTGAACGTCGAGCCGCCAGACTGTTGTGGAACTGAAAAAGAGGGAGAGAAAATCAAAGTCAAAATCCAAGGTTTCTGAAACAAAGGCAAACACTTACTTTGAGTGGCCGCCTTGTTGAAGGAAAAGGAAGCCCGTCCATCGCTTCGCAGTGGTTGCTGCTGCTTCTGTTGATGGCCTTGATCATCGAAGTTAAGTCGACTATTGCTGCCATGATGGGAAGATGATGACGACGATGTTTGACTGCTGGTGTTGTACGATTTGCTGTACGTGCTGCTGTAGTTTCTACTCGACGGCCGACTGTCAATGTGCTCAAATCGGCAGTTGTCTCCGAAACGGCAGTTTCCATTGGCGGCGTAGAACTTGCAGATGGCCATTGGGTGGTGATGGAGGTGATGGATGGCCAAGGCCAAGGCGAGGAGATCTTGCCTGATTTGGAGAGATTTAGAACTTACAAATCTCAGCCGGTGCCCGTTTTCTTCTCTCAATCAAAACAAACCGAGCTCTACCTCTAAAGCGCACCACCAGAGCTCGCCGCTGCAGCCGTCGCCGGCGAAGTTATATTTTTCT
>NW_016191611.1:0-3559 GCF_001687245.7 Rhagoletis zephyria | reverse complement strand
AAAATGTTGATTTAAATCTATATAGAAAACACGAAGGCCGATTTTTTTTTTAGTAGTTTAGTTTTTATAATAATTAAAATACTACACTTAGTTTTTATAATAATAGTTTTTATAATAATTAAAATAATACACTTTTAACGTTTAGGTAGAAAAAGAAAATTTTAAATACTATCTAATCTAAAAAAACTGTTTAACAATGATTTGATTTTTTTTCAATTTCAGCCAGGGACGGAAATTGATTATTTTTAAAATTTAACCAAAAAAAATCAGTACGTTGTAAGCGCCGCATAATTCAAACTCTCTAAGATCGTCAAGGCGTAAATTAATTTAAAAAAAACATTCACGGATGGCTTTCTACCTACAATTACTATATGACTTACTAAAAAGAGTCGAATAGGATTAATTTTGCTAGTATTTAGTTCGAGAATCAAGCCATAAACTTTATATGAATATAATATATAAAAGTTTGAACCATTAGTCTTAACCATGTATTGACGTTATATAAAAGAGCATACTAAACCGTGTTGAATGACTTATTAAAGGTTGATGTAAGTTTGTTGGTTTCCGGACAACATCATTCTGAAGAAAGAACTCAATATTATTGCAATTTTAAACAAAGAAAATAATATAAAGTGCCTGCCACCACTTGCCTCCACTAGGTTTTTATTACTGACAATTCCTTAAAACTTTGGGATCAATAATAAACCATTTTGGCTGTTTAAATCTGCCTCATTATAAATGAGGAATAAATTATTAAAAGACTTCAATTTACATAGAAATTATTTTTTTGAACAAATGTGTTAATTGGAAAATTCCTAACCAGTACTTTGTCTTTAACGGTGCCCAATCTGTTTTGAATACTGGGTAGCGTGTCGCAAGGAATTGTAAGTTTGATATACGGGACCAAGGAGTAACAGTAATTTTTGGACCTCAACCAAACTATGCCCAAACGTTAATATCCATTCGTGAAAGTCAAATTCCAAAAGGATTTCGTTCCATGGCATCCCAGTTTAGTTCTTATGGTGGGTAAAATTTTCCACATGGCTATACGGATCACGATGTAAGAAGTTTTGTGGTGCATTATCAGAGACTGAGGCAGAAACAGATCCAACACCTTCGGGCAGCAGTCAAACATTGGACCTTATNTAACTCCGCGCCTCCATACTTATTTCTTAAAATTACACTTATAAGAAAAGTGGGCGTGTTTATGGTCAGATTTAGCGCATTTTGCATACCATCCAGTCTTAGTATTCTATTTCTATATAATCCCTAAGTTTTATTACGGTACTTTAATTATTACTCCAGTTATTAATTAATTCTCAACCTCCATAAAAAATTCCCCACTGAGCGCTGTAAAACAATATTAACTAAATATGTATACACAAATATTTTTATTTTACGTCCTACTCTAATCTGCAGTGATTTTTATTTTTCTAGTTGAACCAATAAAAATTAAAAATAATAATATTTAAGTTTTGTTTTATCGCGCAAAATAAATTATATAGGGAATTCTCAAGGCGTGTTAAGCGTCACAAAATCTTACGCTTAAAATTTGTTTATGTAAAATAATGGTTAAAATAGTTTGAGGGTGAGCTAATTATATATTTTCTATAAGTTATAAACATTTGGCTTAAGATTTTACGACGCTTTGTTAACACGCCTTGTGAATCCACTTACTATTACTTTATTTTATTCTTTAGATCAAAGACAATAATTATTTTGTGTTTTCCTTTTCATTTAAGAAAAATTACTTCCGGTAGAGACACCTAAATAAAAGAAATAGATATCAAAATTCTCAGGTCATGACTTTTATATTCAGTTGAAAAAAAAAAGTTTGTATATTTTTCTAATGTCCAAAAATGTATATCCAATTTTTAAACACCAAAAACATTATTACAAGTTTTGGATAATCAAAAATTTATGTCCATTTTGTAAAACCTCAAAATAATAATTTAACTTTCTGAACAATCAGAAATTAATGTCCCGTTTTTATAAAGGAAGTATTAGCGTTTTTTAAATTACGTGAAATATTTTTTATTTAAATTTAAATGACAAAAAATTTATACTTAGTTTTTGAATTATCGAAAATTTCTTGTGCAATATTTAATGGTAAATATTTATATAAAATTTTTTAATTAAATGCCAAGAATTGTGGTTCAGGTAGAAATGATCAAAAATTTATATTTAGTTTTCAAAACACCAAAATCCTTATTACACGTTTTGAATAATCAAAAATTATTATCCAGTTTTTAAAACACCAAAAAAATTATTTCGCTTTTTGATTATTCCAAAATTAATGTCCAATTGTTGAAAACGAAATAAAATGTATTCGAGGTTTTTATTAAAATTACGTGAAATATTTTTTATCTTAATTCAAACAACGAAAAAATTTATATTTAATTTGCCAAGTGCCATTTTTAATTTAATGATTTAAAATGTACATACGCTCAGTTTTTGAACTAACTATCGAAAGAGAATTAGTGATCCAAAATTTATGTCCAGTTTTTAAAAGACAGAAAATTTTTTATCATAATTTTAAATTGCAAAAAATTTATGTCACTTGTCGAAAAATTTATGTCTCGTTTTTAAAGAAATAAAAAATTATGCTAGTATTTAAATAAATCAAATTTACGACCAATTTTAAATGGTCAAAAATGTATGTCCAATTTTGATGTTCAGTTTTTAAAATATCGAAAAACTTGTGTCTTGTTTTTGAATTACAAAAAATTTATGTTCAGTTTTACAATTTTCGAAAAATGTATGCCTCGTTTTTATATGAACAAAAATTTATATTCTGTTTTGAAACCACCAAAGTGTATGATCAAATTTTAAGTGACTTGAAATGTATGTTTTGTTTTAAAAGTGCTACATAAAAACTAAAAAAAAGGAACAGTCCAGCGCCTTCGTCTTGGTCTGCAGGCTGTATCGGAGATACAGCCGCTATATTTAAACGTAGAATACGTGGTATGGTTAAGAGCATATCCAAGTCAAAAACGAAATCACACACTAAGAAAAAAAGGGTTTTTCCAAAATTTTACAAATTTACATACTTCTAAGTGAAAAGAACTCAATGAGAATATAAGCGAAAGCCCTATTTTTATTTTTATTTTATACCATTGTTTTTTGTGTTTATTTTTACCTTGGCCTTTATCCTTTTCTGTATCTATGTACGTCCTCACCTTTACTTTTATTCTTGGATTGGACTTTTTCTAAATGTTGTTTCACTTCGAAAAGTCTTCGCGTATTATGCATACATGTGTTCATATATGTATGTACATATATAATATGTATGTACATATGTATGTATAGACATACATAGATTACTAAAAATAGAAACAGATCCACATTAACTGCAATCAACATATGTACGTATGTATGTATTTACATATGTACACACGCTGCGATTAGGTTATAAATAGCGCGCCTCTATTTATCAAAAGCCGCATTACATACGCATACATACTTTTTGTCTCCTTCCCACACTTCCAACATATGCACGTGTTTGCAAAATGATGACGAGGTGATTTTGTATGGAAAATCATTTATGCCCATATATTTG
>NW_016191610.1:0-3559 GCF_001687245.7 Rhagoletis zephyria | reverse complement strand
CTCCTTCCCGTTCGCTTATTCCTTAAGTATGCAAAGCGTTCCTTTTCGAGCAACTGAGCAACTTTTGAAAGGGTGCGTTTAGAAGTAAAATATCATGAGAGCATTTGTCTTTGTTTTTCATTCTATACCTAACATTAAAAGTACCAATAAATATTTTGACACTAATCAAATTTGCAGCTAATATTTTGAGCAAAAGTAAAAAGCTAAATAATTTTAAGAAAAATCGAGAAGCTAAACAAGATTTTTCTAGCCAAACCCAAATAAAAAAAAATTTAAGTCTAGCCGGAAAATAACTTAAATGGCAACACTGTACATAAGTACACCCATTGGAGCCCATAAAAGCGTGAGTGTATAACTCATATATTAGCGTGAGTGCACACACATATGTACATAAATACTTTTATTCTCTTTCTGTGCACGTAGTACATCTTTAGTCAAGTAGAAGCAGAAGTTCGTTATGGCACTCGCATTTGAGTGCAAGTGTGTTTATTTTTCCAGTGTATATTTTTTTATTGTTTTCGATTATTATTGAATGTTTATCATCATAAAATAAATTTTTATTTTATTTTTATNAAATTTCCATCCCTGGAAATACCACCCACGCAATAAACAATAAAAAAATACTGGAAAATTGAGCCAAAAGTCAGTTTTTGCTGTTCAATAAATTACCACAAGTGACCATAAGGGATGTTATTTTCAGGGATAGTAGCCGAGAGCTTTAGCTTTAATTTAATACTAAGTGAAAGGTGCTACTATTAGCTTCTCATATATTGCAAAAACACGATTTTTTGACTATGGAAACTTTTTACTTACGGATTCGTAATCAGCACAAAAAAGTCTATCAAAAACCGGTTTAACCGGTTTGCCGCAGCAATTTTTCTCCCATTTTTGTTGGCATGTGTTACGTATTTATTTTCGTTCATGTTCGGTTAATTTTTACCATTTTCGCTTGTTTTTGCTTTAACTGCATTTCACTTCACATGACTTCGTTTTTATTTCACGGCCTATTGCACGCTCGTACGCACACTTGCGTGTACATATGTATGTATGTACACCTAAATGTGTATTCATATCTGTGTTGTGAAATTCATCTCTATTAGCCATAAAAAGCTCAATTTTATTGCTCAATTATTTTTGACAATGTACGAGTATGAATGAATGTGCCTAATAATTCGTTTTCTTGGGTTTTCCTTTTTAATGATTTAAGGTGTATTTTAAGGCGTATTTTTGGCTCGTTTTGTATTTAGTCTAGTTCGTAGTATTATAAAAAAATTACTAAATATTCGGGAGCGTAAATGGTAAAGATTCCGATAAAAAAAAATTAGCTAACGTACATATAAGGTATGTCTGTCCCGGGATATGAACTTTTTGTAAGCTTTGAAGCTTTTAATTTTGTGATTTCTGTTACAGGTGGAACTATATTTTAAATGAAAATTATTAAAAACTAACTAGTGTTCGCCTTGGTTGAAATTCAAGCACTAAAACGTAGGTCAGTTGAGGTAAGCTGAGGTGAGTTGAGCTAAGGTGAGTTGAGTTGAGTTAAGGTGAAGTGAATCTAGTTAGGTGAGTTTAGTAAGCTAAGTTGATTTAGGGCGAGTTGAGCTGAGGTTAGAAGAGTTGAGGGGAAATAACATTAGTTGGAGAGATTTGTGTCGAGGTGAGGTGATGCAAATTGAGTTGAGATCAAATGAGGTGAGTGTTGGCGTGAGGTGAACTGAGAATAGATGGGGGTCTGCAAACCAAACTTGACAAGGGATGACGGAAATTCGTTCCAAAGTATCTCTTTATCTTCATATTCATCTCACTTTTGTCATTATATTAATATTCAAATTAACATTCCTCTTTGCCCTTATCTATAAGTTACTTCACTTTTATTTTAGTGTTTGCCTTTATCCCTTTCCTCTTTTATATACTCAACTTTACCTTCTACCTTGTATGGTTCTTAAGCTACGTAAACCATAAGGCGGTGTTGGTAATTTTACATGCCATTTTTCTACTCTTTCTCATTGAAACCGCGACAAATAGGTTTTGAACACTCTTTGTACTCTCTCAGAACCATAGTTTCGTATGTGGGCAACAAACATCATCAACATAAACGGTGAACCGTACTTCAGCACCATCTCCGACGAAACTGTTTTGAGAGCAAATAAAAAGTTGTCCGGCGAGACTTGGTCCAGAAAGACTTAGTTGATAAAACAGCAACCCTACATTCCCCGTCATATAGCCCATTGACCGTTGTTGTAGTTATTGTTATTATTATTATTGAGATCGACTCGTTTTCTCTCCCCTTCCAAAATAAACTTTACTTACTCCTTAGGGTGATGAACATAAAATAAACTCCCTAATACTTATTTCTTTAGTCCGTCTTTGGAATAAGCGATTTTTGTTTTAAATGTAATCCGCATTTGCGAACCAATAGTCACGTAATTAGAGAATAAAAATAACGGGAAAAAGTAACGCTGCAACTAAGTAAAGTAAAAAGGAAAACCCCTACAAATTGCTGTTGGAAAATTACGCTGGTAAAGCAAATATAAAACTAAGTACAATTAGCAGCAGCAACAGAAGGAGTAAATAAATAAGAATGTGGCTGTGTGTGTATATGTTTACACAACAATCAACAACAACCGGCATGACAAGTGAAACAGCAATAAAATGTAATTAATCTGCAATAATAAATCGCTGCTGCCAGTGCAATGGCAACTAACAGGTAGATGTATGAATGAGTATGTGTGTTACAGCTACTTGGCTGCAAACGAAGCAAGCATGAAGCCGTTAGTTAAGCCATTAGTAAAAAAAAAAGCTTGTATAAAAAAAGAACAACAATGAAAAGCATTCAGAAATAAAACTATATATAAAATGAGCAGAAAAAATTGTAATGAAATGAGATAAAAATAAAAAGGAAGCCTTGCTGTTGNGAAAACTATATAAAATGAGCCGAAAAAAAAATTGTAATGAAATGAGATAAAAATAAAAAGGAAGCCTTGCTGTTGCGCGATTAAATATCATTAAAATCCAATTTGCAGCCCTATGAGGTGGTGTTGAGCAAAAGCGACAGAAGGTTGCAGTGCCAGCAGTGCTGGTACTGTGTTGTTTACTAATTTATGCCCTGCTATTAAGTAGTGTTGTTGCAAGTGTATATTTTATTTGCTTTTAATTTTATTGTATTATTTCTTTTTGCACTTTCCGCACTTACAAATCGCATCAGCAGCAATCAATCTGCGTTCACACTGAAAGTATACAGGCGCTGTGTGACACACACTTATTTACGTATGTATGCTCGTATACGTTTTTTTTCAACCACGCAGTGAGCCGCCTATACAATAAGAATTCAAGTATGTATGTACATATGTATATTAACTGGTATGAGTTGATGGAAAATCTGACTAGTTCGCCAGGATTTACTAACTAATGCTTAGGCTGACTAGTTCGACAGTTTCGCAATAATCTTTAGCTTTGCAAGTTGTTCCCAGCTTGTTGGATTTGCAGTGGCATTTTTACGTAAAAATCAAAAACCAACAGACTTCTACGTATGTTGAACCGTTGGGTAACCGCTTATATG
>NW_016191609.1:0-3559 GCF_001687245.7 Rhagoletis zephyria | reverse complement strand
TACTATCGATTTTGTTATCGATAGAGTATTAAGATAAAAATGAAGATAAGGGAAAACCGAATAACATAAATGTGATTAGAACGAACGAGGGCAGAGGTAGGAATCTAGATAGAAAAATACAAAAAATATAACCTTAGCAAAAGCAGATGTATGTATGTACATTTGTATTTATGTATATTGGTTATGAGACAACATAGATACATATGTAACGTAAGTTTCACTTCTCCAGTGTAGCCCAGGCGCACTTACTTTTTTTTTTAATTTAGTTCTTTCTTCAACAAAAATCATACAGCTAAATCCCTGTTAAAAAGTCTGAATGGCTACAGAATACCGCTGATTGTTGGCCATTTTGTTTTGTCGACTATTTCGCTCCTTTTCTTCCAAACGAAGTATGTTCGCTAATTTTTTTGAATGTGGAGAAAAATGCACAACAAACGTCAACAAAATAAAAACAGTTTGCCAAAAATTAACAGTATTTTGTAGCTTCATTGTGCTTTCTAATACTAGAATTGAATGGAATTTAAAATTCCATACCCAAAAGATTCTGAATAGGTGAAAAAGTGTGGAATTTTTATGAAACTTTGTTGATTTTTGCAAAGCTTAAAACTTTGGATTACGGCATTTTCTTCCAGAGTCCCAAGGCAGGCAGTTTGATGGCGGCAGAGTTTTCAATGAAAATATCTATCGGTAGTAAGTCAAGCAGAACATTCAGAACATCCTTCGGATAGTATCTCATTGCCACTGTTATGCCAGCGGCTGCAGACTTTTTCATTTCGCTGAGTTTTTAAATATATAATCCTTAGTAGGGGCTGGCCAACAGAACAGCGTCCCATAAGAAAGTATGTGTCGGACTATCGCTGTGTACAATTCTTGGTTTTAATTCCCAACTATTGCCCAAGATGCTCTTGGCTACATAAAGAGTCACGCCGAGGCCTTTCTTGTACGCTGTTCAATGCTTAGTTTCCAATTCAGTTTGGGGTCCAAAATACAACTACAAGGTACTTCGCCTTGTTTGACGAGTCCGTTTCTTTTTCTCGAAACCTTGGTTATGTATGTAGATGTGTATATAAAGAGTATTCTTTGGTATCAATGATGAAATGCTTTTAAAGAATTCATGTTTGGTGGAAGGGAAATATATGTACCTTCTTCTTGCATTTAGCTTAACCGTGTATATGAATGTGCATGTAAGTATTGTCGCCCGTATACCAGAAACATGGATGTGTAAAAATGAAACTGAAATTGTAAAATAAGTGCTTTCCATGTGCGTATGGTATTCTTTGTTTTTGGTATAACATAGAGCATCCAAAGGTTAATCAAGTCAACCCAGTAACTCAAATCTGATAGATTTGCACATTCTTGATTCTTGCCTGAGGGTGACGATATAATTCTAAGGGTCGTCATCAAAGTAACGAGTAAACTTCTATTCTGTATATAACTGCAGATTACATTTGAAATTGAAGTGCTGAACTTTTCTCTCTAAAATCGGCTCTAAATATATCTCAGTGCCCAAGTGCCGTAACTTAGTGCATTGGGTATACATTAGGGTGGAGTGAAAAAAATTCGATTTCTATCGTAACATGATCACATTGGTCCATGCTTCCACCGTTTACAGATCGGATAGAATTTAGGGTCGCTTGAAGNCTGATAAATTTGCACATTCTTGCTTCTTGCCTGAGGGTGACGATATAATTCTAAGGGTCGTCATCAAAGTAACGAGTAAACTTCTATTCGGTATATAACTGCAGATTACATTTGAAATTGAAGTGCTGAACTTTTCTCTCTAAAATCGGCTCTAAATATATCTCAGTACCCAAGTGCCGTAACTTAGTGCATTGGGTATACATTAGGGTGGAGTGAAAAAAATTCGATTTCTAGCGTAACATGCTTCCATGCTTCCACCGTTTACAGATCGGATAGAATTTAGGGTCGCTTGAAGTTATGACGCTTTTATACTTTTTTAATATTCTCAGCAAATATGAGTATGTATATATATGCAAAATAAAATATAAAATAAATTTTTTTCTAACATTGTCACGCAAATTTTCCACAATTTTTCAACTTCGAAATAGAAAAATTTTATTTTTTTTCTCCACCCTCGTATACACACATTTCAATCACTTTGTCGTCTGTATTGGTTTTCCTGNTATGCAAAATAAAATATAAAATAAATTTTTTTCTAACATTGTCACGCAAATTTTCTACAATTTTTCAACTTCGAAATAGAAAAATTTGATTTTTTTCTCCAACCTCGTATACACACATTTCAATCACTTTGTCGTCTGTATTGGTTTTCCTGCCACAACACCATAAACCAACGACTTTCCAACTAAAATTCTTCCTCATCACTCGTCCGCTGCTGTTTGTTTTAATTGATGTCCTCTCACCAAAGTCATTTACTTAATCCCTCATTGCATTTTAGTTTGGATTTTTGCCTGTCGATTGGTTGCTTCATTGAAGCATCAACAAGTCAGTACTTTCAGTGCTTGTATTCCTCGTCTAACCTTCGGCTACTCTTGCCTGGTTTGAGTGCAAAAATTATTTCAATTATTTAAATAAGAAAATATTTGTTTGCCGGTTTGTTTTGCTTGTTTGTTGTTGATTTACTATGTACATTCCGTGCTGCTCAACTGCAGGCCAGCAGTCACCTAATGGCATACCAACGTGACGCGTCTATTAACCAAAGCTACTGACAGTACATATAATTTTAATTATTTTTCAGCCAGTGATAAAAATTTAACTTACGCCTTTGTAGCAAATTGTGCAACCATAGGGCAGAAGCTATGGGAGCACAAACTTACATATACATTTTCAATGCACTATCTAAGCCAAATTGGTTTAATAATTAACACTCTACTCTAATTGACGTCACAGTGCATTCGGGAATTAGTTGAGNGCTTCGGCTGCGCTTGCCTGGTTTGAGTGCAAAAAGTATTTCAATTATTTAAATAAGAAAATATTTGTTTGCCGGTTTGTTTTGCTTGTTTGTTGTTGATTTACTATGTACATTCCGTGCTGCTCAACTGCAGGCCAGCAGTCACCTAATGGCATACCAACGTGACGCGTCTATTAACCAAAGCTACTGACAGTACATATAATTTTAATTATTTTTCAGCCAGTGATAAAAATTTAACTTACGCCTTTGTAGCAAATTGTGCAACCATAGGGCAGAAGCTATGGGAGCACAAACTTACATATACATTTTCAATGCACTATCTAAGCCAAATTGGTTTAATAATTAACACTCTACTCTAATTGACGTCACAGTGCATTCGGGAATTAGTTGAGATGCTTTCGGAATTTGAGCACTAAATTCTTTAGACATTTAAATAATTCTTTTCTACATAGTTTTTAGCGAAGTGATGGCTCATGGTCTTTTTGGCAGATTTTCTGAGTGACGTGCTAATCTAATAACACTTTAATGGATTTGGTATGAATACAGAGCAGCGGATAGTATAGTAAGTTCTTTTGCAAAACGAGAAATGTAATATTTTTTATCATAGCTACATACATACTTTATGCTGTTTGCTTGTATGTATATGTAGTATGGTTTGCTCCACGT
>NW_016191608.1:0-3559 GCF_001687245.7 Rhagoletis zephyria | reverse complement strand
ACTCTCCTGAAGGCCTTGAAGGAAAAGACTACTGGCCCACTGCTGCTGCTGCTGCTGCTCTAGCAGACGCTCTAGCTTAACTTTGCCTGTCACTGTCAAATCTTTGAGATCAAGAGATTCAGCGAGAAAAAAAGTACTTCCAACAACAGCAGCAGCTTGTGCAACGGCCGCGGCGGCGGCGGCGACGTCGGTCCCATCGCTCAGAGCAGAGTTCTCTGCTTTTCTCTTTCCGTTTTCCTCGTATCTTTTCGACCCCTCCGTCGACCCCCTTCCCTAATGTAACATTTCCTAATTTCATGGCAGGCAAAAAAGCGTTTACTTTTTTACTCGCCGAAAACTGCGAGACGGCGATGATCAGCTTCTGCACTGAACTGCACTGCACACACACTGTGGGTGCAATAAAAAAGCAGTGCAGTGAAAATGCTGCTGCTCAGCTAGCCACCACCACCGCCGCCGCCGACTTCTTCTGGACAGCGGCTTCTGAGCTTCTCCTTTCGCTTTCATCATTCGTCTTTCCTCTTTTCTTCTTCATTATTAAATTTCCGGATAGATAGTGAGCGAGTGTGTGTTTGTGTGTGTTGCCGACGGATCAATAGGCAATAGAGTGTAAATTAAAAAGTGACCCATTCAGAGTTAACTGCTGCTGCTGCTGCTGGTGCTGATGATGGCGCTGAGCATTGGCCTGCAGATCACACACAGCAGGAGCAAGAAAAGACAGCTAGGCAGCGAGCCAATTCATCCCTTCCTCCCTGCCTCCTTCCCATTTAGTCCTGGTCATGTCCCTAATTGCGTTAACATTTAAGACTCAACTAGCGACTCAACGGCGTCGCTTTCTTCTTCTTCTTCTTCGTCGTTTTAGCCACACTGTAATTGTATTCCTTCTTTTTAGCTTTTTTTTCTCCCAGTGTTTTGCAGTTGATGCCTCCGTCGAACATCCTCTGCGCGCTAATCAGCCAGTGGGAAGCGAAAAAAGCGAGGGCACAAGAAGAAGGAGCAGCCATTGTTTTGTTGCTGTAGTCTTTAGAGTGTGCAAGAAAAGGGAGACAAGGGGAGGAAATACACACACACACACACCATTCTCACTCACCCTGGCCGTTGTTTGGGCCGATAATAAAGAAGGGAAAAAGAAGAAGAAAAAGAGGAAAAGAAGGCCCTCAGTGCAGGCAGCCAAAGAACGAACGAATGAACGAATGAACACACTGGTAATCTTGGCCGTTGCCGCCGACGCCACCGTGCTCGCCTGGCCAACTGGAAGGCCAATGTGGGAGAGGAAGAAGAAGAAGAAGGAGAAGAAGAGGAATTGTAGTGCCAGTTTGAATTGGTATTCAAATCATGTGCCCATCGTCCGCTCTCTCTCTCTCCATCGGTGGTTGTGTTAAATAAAAGAGCAAGCGAGCACACACCGAGGAAGGAAGTGTTAGTGATGGCTCGCTTCCGAGCTTCCACCATGGCTGGAAAATATGCTAGCAGCTAGGGAGCAAAAGGCAAAAGTGGTCGGTCGGTCGGTTAGACAATGGCCAGCTGACTGGTTGGCTGGCTGGCAGCCTAGCCTAGCCAAAAAAATACGATAGGATAGAATGAGGATAGATGTCTAATGGTAATGGTATGTATGTGGGCTTCTCTTTCTCTCGAGTTGCCTAGCACTTCTGATTCCCTCCCCTCTTATTCTTCTTCTTCTTTCCGATTGCCCTATTCTTTTTTGCTGCTTCCTCTTCCTATCCTATCCTATCCTTTCCTATTTTTCAGCTGCCGTACACGCCTGCCGCCACCGCTGCTACTATGTATAAATCATCGGCTGGTCCTCTCCTCTTTTTCTATCTCTGGAACCACCGCTGTTTTCGGTGGTTCCAGGCAGCACCAGCAGGAGGAATCAGCCACCACCACCACCACCACCACCAAGACCACAGAAAGAATGGCCTGGTGAAAAAAAAAGTGGTGAATGAGATGGTGGCAGGAAAGCCATACCCATCGTCGAACCCGGACTGGAAGAACAGGAGTCACACAACCCCACCACCAACAGCAGCACTCTTTTCTTTCTCTTTTCCTTTTCTTTCTTCCTTCGTGTTCACTTAGCTGGGCAAATTAACTAAAACAAATTTATTCCACTTTGTTAGGCGCTCAGAGAGGAGGGAGAGAGAGAATGTGTGGGGAAAGGCAAGGGAGCCAAGGCAAATTAAATGGCCGATTTCTCGGTGCGTCTTTGGCTGCATATGTTGCTGCTGGTGCTGCTGATGCTGCTGCCTTCCTCGACGACGTCGTCGTCGTCGTCCTCATCGTCAATGTATGCGGCTCTAGTATTCGGTGATTGCATTAAGTAACACATCGGTGCAATTCACATTACAAGATGCTCGGAGCCTCTGAGACGAAGACGGAGACAAAGATGGAGATGGAGACGTCGGCGACGACCAAGACGACACATCACAGTTGCCATGGCGGCTCATCGTAATTATCAAATACTCAATTCAATACATAATCGAGGCGAGATTACTTTGGCGAGCCAGGAAAGTAAGAAGGAAAGAATAAGAAGAAGAAGAAGTAGTAAAAGCAAAGTATGTGAAAGGAAATTTGCTGCTGAGAGAGAGAGAGAGAGAATGAGAGTAAGAAGAGTGGGCTGCCAAACTGATTCTGCCGTTGCCGTACACTGCTGTTGTACAGCTAAGCACACACACAGTTCTGTCTGCAAACACAGACCCAAAAAGAGAGAATGAAAGAGAGGGAGTCATCGGTGAGGGAAACAGAATCAGCAGCAGCAGCAGCAGCAACGCTGAACACTGAACACAGTGTCGCTGTGTTTGCCTCATTAAACCCTCAAATAGCGTAGTAGATAGGCGAGATTGGGTCTTCTGCTGCTGCTGCTGCTTTTCTCAGAATACACACAGACGTAGTAGAGGTTTGGGCAGGCAAGCAGACCGAANAAATAGCGTAGTAGATAGGCGAGATTGGGTCTTCTGCTGCTGCTGCTGCTGCTTTTCTCAGAATACACACAGACGTAGAGGAGAGGTTCGGGCAGGCAGGCAGACCGACCGAAAGAGAGAAAGACTGCCATTCTCACATCACACAGAAGACACAGAGTACACGGGGCGCTTTGCCATCTCATTTAGGTTTCTTGCTCGGGAGAAAAAGAAGCAGAGATGCTTAGCCGAGGGAAGGAAAAGGCAAAGCAGTGAGCATCATTGCAGTGCCACCACCACCGCCGTCGTGCACACCGTCGTGCCCATTCGCTGGGCAACAGCAGCAAACAGTTCTAGCTGGTGGCTAAGTAGCTTCTCAGAAACAAGGCTACAAGGGCACTGACTTGATGGCAGACGAGAAAGAAGGAGAGAGGATTCAGATTCAAGCTCACTCCTTCTCGTCGTTCTCAGTTTCTGACTGTCAATCAGGGGAAAGTACACACCGAAGAAACAGAAAAAGAAAAACAAGAAAAGAAGATGATGATGAAGCCCACGAGCACACACACAGACAAACCGAGAAAGAGATCTCAGTGCAAGCATTAGGAATAAGGAGAAAAGCGAGAGAAGATGATGAGCAGAGACTGTAGCAGTCAGCTCATCAGCTTTAG
>NW_016191607.1:0-3559 GCF_001687245.7 Rhagoletis zephyria | reverse complement strand
GGTGTTTATGCTATTTACTAAATACGCACATACACGACGTAGACACATACATATGTATGCTAAATCGCTTAACTTGCACCTACTCACTCACTACTACCTCACTTCATCGACAAAAACACTTCACAGCTCACCGCAACCAGGATCAATGGCTTAGCGCTGTTATGGCTGTATCAGCGGTGAGGTGAAGAGATTTTAAATAACAGCACCACAACACAACGGCTCAACGTCATAGTCAATTTTGTATGCGAATAGTCTCCAGTCACCTATGCCAATGAGCCTTCCTACTCGCGAAATCCGACCAAATCGTGGTAGCTTAATTGAAAATTAAGCGCTTATATTAAGATTGATACACATGAGTGCTCAAATATACGTACATACATGCATCCATATATGTATGTGTGTACATATATCTGCCTACTTGTTTACACTTATTTCAGATACATATATTAAATAATGAAAATATTTACTTTTGTACTGACAAGATGGGAAACTAATGGAGATACACACATACATACATATGTTGTATGCATAGAGTAGGCGGCACACTGAAGTAGGCATAGACAAAGTTAAAATATGGCGACTTTTATGCAATATATTATATTAGTTCTTTGTAAGCTATTACGGAACGATGTGTACCAAACAATAGATAATAAATTACTCAATTAACCTTACTAAAATTTTATAAGCAAGATGAATAAATTGAGACATCAAAGAGAATTTAAGGTTGCGTTATAAAAGCAAGTTCTCATTTGCCTATTTAATTAATGTGGATAAATTTTGGCATTATACTTTTAATTTAGGAAAGGATTACACAATTAGTTAGTGTTTATCCGGCGTAAAATTTTACCAATACCCCGAAGGTTCCGATCACTTAAATCCTTCAATTTCTGATTCCTCGTTTCTAGAAGAACCACCATAGTTGTTGGAGCATGTTTAATGTCAGTCGTAAACCGATATAAAATAGGAAAAGTCCTTATCCGAACCTTCTGGGGACCAGGATCTGCCCTCAGAAATACAGTGGTTGACGCAGAACATTGCAAATAAACTAGAAATCGCGGATCCTACATCAAATCTGGTTCAACAAATATTTAAAAGGCCTGCTACTTTTTAACGAATTAGGCAGTGATCATCTGTTCCTAAGCATTGTGGATAGAGGACACCCTGATGGCAACCTCAAGCCTGATACCCGAAGATACGTTATGGTAAAAAATTATAATTTAACATTTAAATTGGAACTTATATTTTTGCCGATAAATGTTGACCTTTATTTTAAGTTTTTATTCTTCGTTCGCGAATGTCTAACCTTTAGTTTAGTATAATTTTTTTCGGATCAATTTGTGATCATAATTACTGATGTGTTTTTTTTTTTATCATGCTATCCCGTTATTTTCAGATTTAATTATTAAAATTTTATAAAAAAAGAACAGGCCTTTCAGTGCTGAAAAATATATCCCCTGAAATCACTAAAAGAGGAGCGCAATCTGCGATAGTCGAGGATTAAACCGTGATGGAAAATCTGGCGTTTAAGAATGCACCGATAACATGGGTTGAAGTCGACCGATAACTTTCGATTTTTGAAAAGATTTACCGGGACAATAGCCACAGCTTTCTGCTCGAATATTTACGTAGACCTAATTTTAGATTAGATTACGGATCTGTACACCCTTTTATAGATCAGATCATTTTCCCAAGATATTTTCATTCCGGTTTACCTTGTGAATGGAAAAAAATCAAGCTTTAACATGGAAATGTTACTCATACGCCATGTACGAATATGTAGGAGTAAGAGCGTGTACGCTGTGGCTTACATCCTGCTAATATTTCGTACAAAAAATCATTGCCCATTTTCATTTGATAATTCACAACTTGTTTATTTATACATGGATTTTTATCGTTAGTAGCTTGCTTTTATTGCAAAATATTTATTTATTTATCTATTTTTTCGGGGGAAAAACAATTATAAATAATTATATTACTATTTTAAAAAGGCACCAGTAACTAAGACTATCGGCCAGATTTTATTTTGCAAAATAACGTGCTTTAAAATATACATATGAACAAAAAATCAAAAAATATGTATTTTTTTAATTCTTTGCTTGTTAAAATTTGACCAACCAATATTAAGTTTACATGTTTCGGCGTGTTTTTTTGTAATTTCAAAAATTGAGATTTTCCCCGCAGTGTAATTAAATTATGCGGTTAACTGAAAAATTATTATATTTTAAATTGAAAATTAATTTGAATTAAATTAAATATTTTAAACGTAACTATTACTTATTTAGAGTTTTTTAAAAATAAATTTTTGAAAGTTAAAAATTTCCAGTCTATAAAAAGCACCTTGAAATATTCAGGATCATTTGAGATCAGTTTGAGGTATTGTATTAAAAAATGGAGCCAAAAATTGTTTTAGATTTTTGCTTTTACGACTTTTTTAATTTTAAAATTCTGTGATTTTTTTTATTATAATGAAAGTTTTTGAGTTATTCAAAAAATAAACAGCCAAAATTCCGGAAGTTATGAAGCTGAGAATTTCGCATTCCCTTTCAGAAAACGATTATTTTTTATTCCTTTAGAAGGACGTTGTTATGTGATACAAGAAACGTTCGGACCGAAATTCATCCAAATCAAAAATGATCGATTGCAACCATTGGTCGATTTGGCGTTGATCGACCCAGCTAAAAAAAAAGGCATATAAATAACCGCACTACATATGTTGAAATTTTCAAACAAAAAGAAAAAGGAATAAACCACCAAACAATTGGTAATGGGAGTATTCACACTCGTCAGTTAAAGTCACCCATTGCAGTTGTGTTTTCACTTAATTCTCCACCCTTTTCATTTTCAGAGCAAACATATCGATGTTGCCGCAAATTTTACCCTAAGGAGTGCCGCAAAATTAGATTTCTCCGATTTCAAATACGCTGCCACAGAAGGCGAGTAGCGTCTGCATAAACGAGCTGCAGAAACCAAAGCAATAAAGTGAAAGCTAAATTTAGTCGGAGCAAGCAAGAGGAGGAGGAGCAAAGCTAAGAAAGTACACCAAAATCATATAAAAGAGTAACAAAAAACAAATATTTGTACGTTTCTATGAATAGTAATGGAGAAAAAAGTGCACGCTGGAGACAAAGAATACCCATGAGCATTAAGGAGATATACCTAAATGCATACGCATGTACGTATACATATCTATATGACTAGGTATTATTAGCAGTAGCCAATAGGATGATGTCTTCTAGCATTTTTCATCGCCTCTGCTGAGTTCCAAAGTTTCTGTGGTTTAAAGCACCAACGCATTGGCGAAGATAGGAAAAGTTTGTTGCGTTGCGACTAAATCAAAACGGGGTAATCAATTCCGGACAACAAAAGTTTATAACGTAAATTGCACTTTTCGTTGTTGGCCAACAGTGAAGAAACGTTTTGCTGCGTGCATTTGCTTCAGACATACATGCATACATACATACATACATACATACCTACGAACGTAAGGATGAGTTAGCAACGAAACCACAAATTGTGAGCGTTGGAATTCAAGCCATTCGATTCGATGCAGACAGATTTG
>NW_016191605.1:0-3560 GCF_001687245.7 Rhagoletis zephyria | reverse complement strand
CTCTATTGAATAACAAATGGCTGGGATCCTATTTAGATTTGTGCGGAATCAATTGATTTTTCATAGAGTTTTACTTCAAACATATATATGTATATACGTGTATATCTATATGCAAATATTCTCACATGCATATTTGGTTTTAGGTTTTTAGTTATCGGATCAAAATCAAGAAAATAAAGCAGAACAAATTTGCCACCTAAATACAAATGGAAAACGTCGCGATATATAATTTTCACGCGAGTTAATCAACATCAGTGTAAGTGCATATCCAAGTACATACATACATACATACACACATACATATTAAATAAAATTTAAATGTAAATTATTTGTTTATGAGGAACACCTAAATTACTAAGCAGTAACCGTAAAATGCACGGTTTACTTTTTGAAACAAATAATTTGTGCAACGAAAGAAAAAAGGGAATTTGTGTTATAAAATAGTTATTTTTATTGGGTTTAACAGTTGTCTGTGTCGTTTGTTGATGGTGAATAAATTGGCACCCAGAGAAAACGTAAAAATAATGCACAGTACTTCAAATGGCTACAGTACATGGCACCTCATTTATGGCAAAGCATTTTGGTTTTTGCTCATTTATTCTTACAAATTCCAAAATATATGTATGTCTGTCTTAACAGTTGGTCTATACAAATGGAAAGTGTCGGCTCTCGTCCACCAAAGAAGATGCAAAGACGACAACAGCCAGCAAATCACGGCATTGAGCGCTAGAATTACGGTAGGCCGGAAGCCCCAAATCAATTTTCCAAGCATTCAGCAAGCACCAAGCAAAAGTAGTTACTTCTCGGTAGGCTGGCCAGATTCTTCGATGACCAAAAAATTCACCATCTCAGTCTGGTGCAGGCCAAACCGCAACCAAACACAAATGATTTGCGCTATGCTCATCCTTCAAGCAATATGTGCACAGTGGGTCGTTGATGATACCTAAGGTAACCATATGTCGCCTCGTGAATTCTGTCTCAAAATCAATGCTGCCAGGGCTAGAAGCAACTTTCTTTATTTTCTAAAAACACATTTTGTTGTTTGAGTGTTGCATCAACTGTCCATACATAGTTTAGCGCTGCACTAGTTTTCCCATTCATTAGAAAATTCATTGACTTGATTGACCTTATTTGATGTTTGCGCCACCTTTTACTGTAAGCAAGCCAAGTTATTCAAAAAGCGTAATCCCAAATGCTTGAAACGCCTTTTCTTGAGAGCTTAAATTAAAAGCGGTGAATCAGTTCCTTCAGTTCATCCTCATCCCGCCAACTTCTGCAGAGGTAACTTGTTGGTTATACACCACTGATGCAGCAATGGTGATATAGCACAGTGCCCTATGATGCCACCTGTAAGGGCCCTAACTTTAAATTTGTTTAGTGTGAATAGTTCCTACGTACGACTCTTATTTAGTTTCGGCCACAAGGATCTTGAGATCTCTCAGTCGTTGGAACTTTCGTCATGTGGTGTAATCTTCGATTCTTTTTAACGGACAAGAAATCGGTAGCAGTAGAGAGTTATCCGCTTCGCTAATTTGCATCTCCGAGCCGTGTCTAGCCATCTTCCCTTCTATATTGCTATGTCTAGGCACCCAGCAGATAGATTTTGGCGTGACTCAATAAAGCCAGCATTGCACGATATTTCTGAACTGATTTCGACTTTGCCATCGTGGAGCCTAATGTTTTCAATGCCGCCTGGCTGTCAGCCCGATCCGGCTCCTTTTACCATCTTTGAGCCATCGGTGTAGATGGAAATAAGATCATTTACCGACAGAAGGTCACCTTTCCAATCTTCTCAGGATTACATGAGGTAATCAGAGTCGACATCTAAGTCCGCCTTGATTCCGTTACGCCGTTCACTATTAATTACCTTCAAGACCGCGCGTGCGCGTAGTAGGTCTGCTTCCACAATTTTGATTCCCCTTTTGCGGCTGACCTATTGCGAATACTTATGTTGGCTTCGAGTAAGAGATAATATTCAGCCCTTATTGTGCTGCGCTTCTCACGGCGTCTGATACACCGAGGCTGGAGAGTCTCTGCAGCTTTCCTGATTACTGTCTTTATCCACCAGACCAGCTCTCCATAGGGTTAAATCGGTCGGATTACTGTGGTGTACATGCCGTGAATGATATGCGGTGAGAGCACCCAGCATTTCCTGAAAGCCCTTTGCGAAGCAGTGTAACTAGATTGTAAGTTTCTCCATGCAAGCTTGATGTGGAGCGAAAAAAATAAAAATTATACCTGCTGATTGTCAGCATGAGCAAAAATGTGGTAGTCGAGCATCTTTTGGCTTGGCGCTGAAATAAAAGCGAACCTCTCACGCTCCGCGAAACAATAATTTCATCTGGCATTGACTTTAGTTAGTTTACTCTTATTGGAGTTGGCGCCCGTATTGCCTATACACTCTTTCGTAGCCTGTTTTATATAGGAAGCCCGTTTATGGCCATGATTGGGCCACGAAGTACAGGAAGTTTGGACCTTGAAATTTTTGTAAAATAAACCAGACCAAACTACCGCGCTAAGCAATGACTATTATCTCCATTGAAGTAGGAAGAATATGGTATCGTGTGACAGGCAATGGACATTTGGGTGACATAAAGTAGAATGATCCTTTCGTTGTTTGCAGGCTAACCATAGGAATTTAAACTCACGGATGCATTCATCACAAAGTGTCTCTGATATTCTAAAAATTGCTTGTTACGCTGCCAATAAAAGTTTCATATTTACTCGAAATTCAGCTAACTGTATTGTTATTTCTGCACTTCCTTTGTAAAAATTTAAATATATAGTCCTTTTTCCGCAATGCGACCACAAAACACTCAACTCGACATTGTCTTATCTCGACGGCAGCAGCAAATGCGCGAATCCAGGCAACCGTGGTGCTAGAGGCTTTCGTAAAATTTCGAATGAAATTACCACGCATGCGCCAATAAATAGTCGTAATTTAACAGTACTAGGCCACTCACATTAATTACCATGCGGGCAGTAGATAGCAAAACATATTTTGCGGCGCATTCGACGCTAATAAAGCAAAAGTGTTATCGGAAAATATGCGTGTTCATACAAAAATAACAAACAACGGTAGTAACATCAATTACACGTTATGCGGCAGAAGTTGTGAGCTTGCAAAACTGGAGGGAGGGAGGGAGGGAGGGAGGGAGGAAGGTAGAAAAAGCCGCTATGGATGCACTACTATTTATGAAAGGCAAATGGACCAGCAGAAAGTGCGCTTTTGTATGTACGTGTGATTACCTCACACTAGTTGTCTTGGCTCTATGCCGTGCATGGTTTTGCATTTTCGCATTATGCTTCTACTCAATTGTGAAAAAAGTCAACACGCAGCGCTGCACTAAAAGTTGCTCATACGCCCCGCACTCTGCTGCAACGGATGATGATTGCTGGAAGTGAGGATAGTGAAAGGGGCGACGGACTTGTCGATTTCTTTATTCAATTTAACGCGTTTTTACCTGCAAGGTGATTATTTTTTTCCATTCCGCTGTATTTGCTGCTTAAACGCTCGACCACTGAAGCCAAAAACTGAAGCCAATTCAGCTAAACGAAAC
>NW_016191604.1:0-3560 GCF_001687245.7 Rhagoletis zephyria | reverse complement strand
TTCTTAAAATTGAATCATTTGGTTTCACAAGAAAGTTTGTTTATTTAACAAGTTAGTTCCTTTTCTGGTGCTACATGCACTTATCACGGCCAATCAGTTTTTTTGATTTGTCAAAAAAATGGCTACTAAATTGAACCAGTTTGACAGTTGCCAGCTGTTGGCAACAAATTGACATGGTCATTTCCAATTAGTGTTGCAAATATCGTTTAATTTTAATTTTTGTTGTTGTTTTTGGTGTATTTTTTATTACCTAAAAATCAATACCCAGCATTTTTTTGTTGGCTCAAAACTCAAACTCATTTAAAAACTCAATTTTGTTGTTGACAAAGTTTTGACTGAACTACTAATTAGTAACAACCAGTTGGAAAAAGAAATAAATACGATTTTAGAAATAAACTGAAGGTAATTAAGGCGTATTGTATCTTTCAACAATAGCAAGCTTTATTTAATGTCAGTCAAACTAAAAAGTGCATTATTTTTGTAATGAAAACACTTTTGGAACAATTAACTTTTGATTTAAAAGTGAGAAAATACCCGTTTGACATTAAAACCATTTAGTTTTTATGCAAAGTTACAGCCAGACACCATAGCACAGACAACAAATTACACTTACAAACTCATTTGCATATAGTGAAAGCAGTTGACAGTCAAAACAGTGTTGATTTGTTTGAAACCGGGAAAAACACTTTCAAATTATGGCAGGCAGAGAAGGAGAAAGGTACACATCCTCTTGCAAATTTCATCTTTTTTCAGCCATAATCATAATTTACCCCCATCAACCATTACCATCAACACATTAGTTTCCGGGAAATAGTAGAGAGTGAAAAAGCAGGGAAAAAAGTGAAAAAGGATATCGAAGATTCTTCTTCTTCCTCCAGGCACGGACATTAGGCAGATAAGCAAAAGCATGCACGCAAATTTTATCTTTTTTAAATGCCTGAAAAAACTTTATTAAGAACTACTATTGTTCACATGTTTTTCCTTTCATTATTTTCACTTCTACGTTCTCAAATTCACCTAAACACAGCTTGTGTGTTTGTAAAAAAAAGAGTTTACTTTAAATGAATTCAACTTGATGAGATTGAGATAACCTTTCTTCATCTGATCTCATCTTTTCATTTTCTCTTTTTTCAAAGATTTCCTGACAAGCAGCAAATTCTTCGTTTGATCAGCAGCAGCAGCAGAAAAGGTAACCGCCTGTTGTTCGTACGTTTTCTAGCCTAGTCGTTCTCAGCAGCAGCAGTGGCAGAAGCAGCAGCATTTATCGTCTGTTCTGGCTTCCTTTCCATTTCTTTGCCTCTTCAGTCAGTCATTCTCTTCGGCTTTGCACTTTCAGTTGCTGTCAGTTGCTTTGCAGTCGTCGTCGTTGCCGCCGCCGCCGCTGCCGTTGACACAGCGGGCTGCAACGGCTGCAAAGCATTCAAGCCTGCTGCTATTTTTTTTTTCTTGACCAGTTTGTGAAGAGGTGCTGAAGAAAATTGGTATTTTGTGGTGTGTGTGTGTGTATTTGGCTGCTTATGCTGTTAATTGAAAGGTTTTCTTTTCTAATTTTCATTTTTTATTTTTGTTTGTGTACCAGTGTGCCGGCCATTGTGTCAGCTGCATTTTGTCGCGTGTGTGGTTTTTTCTTCTGTTCAGTTTGTCTGTCTGGCTGCCAACTAATGTTTCTGCTGGTTTTCGGCACTTGAGCACAACCACCACTATCACCATTTGTCACAATAATTTTGCATTTGATTGCCCACTTCGCTCTTTCTCTCGCTTTTTAATTCACCAAAAATTCCATCTGCTGAAACGTTCAGTTATTTGAGTGTTGACTGTGTTTTAGATTGATTAGCTGCAGTGGCTGGTAAGTGCGTTATCATTATTCATCAAAAAAGAGGTGTAATGAAGCCAAAAAATGAAAAATAAGCTTTACTGTAAAAATTAATTAAATCATTAAAAGTGAACATTGATTTAAGTGTTTGGCAAACATAAAAGAAAAATAGCTAGCTAAAAACTTTTAAGAAACAAAATGTTAAAAAAATTACTTGATTCATACACTGTTTTTATTTAAAAAATCTCAGTTTATTACTCTTTACTGAACACTAAAAACGCCTACCTCTTTCTTTTAAATATTTTTTCCTACAAACTGCCAATCCGATCAGCGTCAGATCAAGTGTGGTCTGATGCGGCTTGATCGTCTGCAGCTGTTGCTGATGCTGCTGAAGTGACTGTTTTGGGCTTAGGTTTCTTTCATAATCGTTCAGTCCTCTCTGACNCTTGATCGTCTGCAGCTGTTGCTGATGCTGCTGAAGTGACTGTTTTGGGCTTAGGTTTCTTTCATAATCGTTCAGTCCTCTCTGACATTTGCCAGTTTCATTACATTACATTACATTACATTAGTCAGTTTGTCAGCTATGAGCTTTTTGCAGTCTCGATGTCTCGATATCTGCCCATTATTTTTGCAAACCCAATCTTAAATATTTGAAATCACACAACTAAACACTACACAACGACCAAAAAAGTTTCAGTTTCTACACTTTCAAAATATCATTTTATTTGAAAATGAAAAAGTATATCTTTTTCTCAGGTGAATCAAAAATCATTAAAAACAGCCTTAAATTATTTGCAAAATATGCAAGTAACACTGTAGCAAGCAGTATATTCTAAACTTTAATCTTTTAATGCTAACAAATTTCTGCTCAAGTAGAGACAAAACAAAAGTGCAGTAGTACATCAACAGAAACTTTGTTTTGTCTGCAAAAGCAAAGGCAAACAAAATTTCATTCAGTGAAACCATATAAACGCCAAAACATATCGTTTTTCTCGTGATCGTTTTTGCATTAGCAAAAAAAACTTTTGAAGCTCATCATGTCATTAGTCAGTAGCACTTGTTTTCTTTATCTTCCAGTAGTCTTTGTCTCAATTATTTTTTTGTAGGTATTTGCTTTTGTTGTCCCAATTTGTTTTCCCACCGTCACCATTATCTCATGTCTCTGTTTTTTATTGATTGTCTTCGTATTGAGAAGTTGTACTCATCATGTTATTAGTTGTTTGTTGTTTGTTTGCCTGCTGTTCAACTGGCAAAAAATGCAGACAGTAGTAGACAGTTGTTGCTGTCAACATGTTTTTCTGTCAGTTGTTGATTGCAATAGCTATTTGTTTTTTGTTTTATTGATAAATTTTTATATGATTTTTTTGCTGCGGTTTGTACAATTTAATTTAATAATTTAAAGTTTTTGAAAAAATTGCTTAGAATTAACTTATATTCAAATTAATGTTAATGAAACTGTACTTAAGCTGCCTGCTAAAAATAACATTTACGATATTCTTTTTTCTGAATAGTTAAAATTTGCATTTGTAATAACAGACAAAAAGTTTTATATTTTAAAGTTAATTGAAAGTAAAGTTTGATTGCTCTGTGTGTGTGTTTTGTTTGTGTGCAAATTAAAACTTTTTTTATTTAAAAGTTGGTTTAGCATACTAAATTTTAATTAAGAACATATCTGCTTAATTTAAATACAACTTTTTTTTAATTTATCAAAAGGTTGCTCACTTATTGCACAGCATATTACTTAAAA
>NW_016191603.1:0-3560 GCF_001687245.7 Rhagoletis zephyria | reverse complement strand
CTTAAATTTTTATTTTTTTTTTGCTTGCGTACATACATTTTTCGCTTTTATTATTATAATAATGAGAAAATGCATGCAATTATTACAAAAACAAATAAAAAATTTAACCAAAGTGCGTTACAGTGTTTGTGTGAGCGCCAGAAAACTTTATAAACCAGCAAAAATTTTACTTAATTAAAAAGTTTTAATTCAATCAAAAACTTGTTATTCTTGGAGAATATGCCGAGCACATACATACATACATATAATACACTTCCGACATAGTGACGCCATTAATTAATTCACATACTTGATGGCCTGACCATTTTATGGGTTTTATGTTGGTGTTTGTACTACACGGATACAGTGCGTTTAGCTTTTTAAAAACATTTTAAAAACAGAAAGAACAAAATTTAAACAAAAATGCGGTTTCAGTCATTGAATTTGACAAAATATTAAATCAACTATCGTATGGTATCACAAAAATACCTTTGAGATATAAGTATATAAAGTATATACATAGATAGATATATGTCAAAAAAAATCTATATTGGTATTCATGTATACTATATAAAGTGGTTTTCCGTGCATAACTAATTAAGTTTACGAGGTTTCGTGGTTCGCGATACTTTCTTCTGTGTATGAATCTTAATACATATACATACATAAATCTTATTCCTAAACCGTTGCTTAGCACATTTATTTAATTCAGTGCAATCGCATACCTGGCCAGTATATTTCAGGACGAATGGATAAGGATTGAGCCCAGAGCTTGTTTGAGCAAATCCAATTTTTGGCAGCTAATGCCAGTTACGCGATTTTGAAGAATGACGATACGCGGTTTTGTACTATAAACGACGATATAATGCTTTCTATCTTAGAAATATGGTTTAGTTGTAAGGGTTCTTTATTATAAAACATTTTTGCCTATTTATACATACATACATATGTATAAAGGACAAAAATTCTTTAAAAAAATAAAAAAAAAAATAAAAAAAATCGGTAATCGTTTTTAGTGGTAACGTGTTCTAGAAGGCATAGCGTTATAATGCCTTCGAATTTTTTCGCTTCTTTTAGGCATTGCCGGTGATGTAAAGTAGAATGTCCTACAATATTTTATTTGTTTCGCTTCTTTGCTTCATTTCGGAGAATTCAAAGTAGAATACTGCATCGTAGTCAGCTGAAAAATAGAATGAATATCCAATAATTCTTTTTGTACCGTTACTTTCTGTGGAAATTTGTCTCGCATAAAAATCATGTTTTGCTTTGTTCAATTTGCAGCGAAGTTGAAGTCAGTCAATGAAGTGAAGTACAAGAGCGAGGAAGTACAATTTTAAGCTTAATTAAATATACATACCGATTTTTAAGTAAAATCTAAATACCTAAATACATAGATACATATGTATGTTTAAAACATGATTTATAAAAATTTTAATTAATTTTAATCTGTTAAGACCATTTCTGATTTCAATTTAATATAAATAAGTATGTACTTATCTAGGCATTCTTCATTAGTTTGTCTGTAAGGCATTCTTTGTTCGCTTCTCTGGATTCTATTTATCCATGCGTTCTCCCTTCGTTTGAAGGTATTGCTGCGGGTAAGGACTTAAGGTAAGGACATGCCCATGTAAAAATAAGGCCTTCTTGAAGCGATTCCCATCGCCTAGCTCATTTCCACTTTCGTTTCTGTGGTAGTCGTGTTTTTCGCTGGGGTGTTACACGAGTATAAAGTTGCTCATACGCCATGTAGTTTCGTCAAAAAAGAAGAGGACTAGAATGCTATGAATGCGGCAGCATTTCAATATAAAAGTACATAAAGTATATACATAAATCATAAGTTTGAACTCCTTAAAAGGCTTTTGTTCCAGCAATATTTATTTCCAAGTTTTTATTTTATTGTTTACGCGTTATTTTCTTTAATGCAAGATTTTGCTTTACTTCAAAAACGACTCTTGAACTTACTAAGTATTGGTTTAAGACACGGACATCTTTTTTTAAATGCTAACTACAACTGCGTCTAACTTATTACTATGTTGTGCTGAAAAAATAGTATACGTATCTAACATTTTATAAGGCAATTTACTGCATACTAATTAAAACAGTGTATGCGTATAAAAACTAACATTAGTCATAAATTGCATGAGGTAATAAAGTATAACCATAAAATTTAATGAAACCTAATAATGTTACCTATTTATAGCTTAAGCAGCTTTTCATGTGGTCAATGTACATACGGTAATGGCCTTCTTATACAAACATATCAAAAAATATATGTATAGCTAGAAATTATATTTAAATGCATACTAATGTAGTTTGACTTAATGTAATGCTATTGGCTGTAAACAATTATGTGTAATTATTAGAAATATTTAAGAACTTAATGCATTTAACAAGCGTTTAGAGCATTTTACGATGGCTACATCTTCGCAATAGTGTGAATGTGGTTATGCCTCACTTGATAGCATATTTAAACAAGAATTAACCTTATTAACTAAGATGTACTACCACACTGAAATCTATTGTAAACATCTGTGTATATGTATTGAGTATGGAAGGATATATGTGTGCTAGACAAAATATTGAAATAACGTTATTTATTTTTGTAATTGTGTTGTAAGTAATATACTCAAGGCATTTACTCTAGCCAACTTGTAGCATGCCAACTGTTGTGCGCGTCTACGTTAGCCGGCTGCAGACTCTATCAGCTAAACTTGTAGTTCTCAATGTCCGCCTACATGTGCATATCTAACCATGTACTTATGTGATAGTAGTGTAAGAAGTATATTTTATAGCTAACGGTTATGCCGTCATGTAGTTGTAAATATACATATATGCATGTGCAAACGTGCATAAGTTGTAGTTAGTTGAGACAAGGCGCATCTTGCTTGGAAACGCTATTGATACACTTCATATTCAAGTGATTTACATTTTTTTTTTACCAATCACTCTCTTACCCTGTCTATCTCTTTCCTTTTTCTTTCTATATATACATCATTGTACTCTCAGATATGCCGCCGAAGCATTCGCGTGGATTTCTTCATTGTAAGTTAACTTTTGCCATAAAAGATTTATTGAATATAAGTGGTATGTAAACACATAGAAAAAGAAGACCTTTGGATATTTATGCGAGGTATACATATGGATGTGTGCGTATATACATGCAAATATATACCTACTAAGAACAGTTTAAGTGTGTATGGCTGTTTCAGCATATATGTTAACTTTTTCGGTTACTACATACTTTTGTAGATACCCTGCAGGGAAAGCTACTAGTTGTGAACTAGAATTCTACCAGTTTGCGTTTCAGCTCAACTAGTTCATGTTCTATCCTTTTTAAATGTTAGCTACTGGTATTTTTAACATTGCGATGTCCTACGAGATGTCAATTGTCAGGCTATGCATNGAGATGTCAATTGTCAGGCTATGCATCAGCATCTACTAGTATAAATACTAGTAGCATCATACCAGTTGATGAGGTAGTCTGCCAATTCATGCCCCGTGAAAAGCATTAGTGTGCCTTTTTGCCCGCGATGCTCCAGCAGTCACAATGGCCGACAGAGCAAAGCGCTCGCGTGGTAAGC
>NW_016191602.1:0-3560 GCF_001687245.7 Rhagoletis zephyria | reverse complement strand
GGCTGTAAGGGCTCGATATCTACCACTTCGCGTATTTCAAAACTTTACAATGGAGAAAAGAAGTTCAAAACTCACCGGTTTGCAGCCTCTAAGTCGGCTATTAAAGTCTGTTAGGCGTTCTTCGAAGCCCGGAGCAAAGCAATTAGGATCCACAGCAATGAAGACTTGTCCCAAATCGGCGGCAGTATTCGCACCCGCGTGTGTCCATTTTCGCACCTTCGTCGAGTAGTTGGCGCCTGCTGAGACGCCAGAAAGTATATCAACCATAGCACCTAGGCCATATCCCTTGTAACCAGATGAAATTTCAGGGCCGCCGAGTGGCATTAAGCAGCCGGTGCTGAATGCCAATTCAGCATCATTTGTCTGCTGGCCAGTTGGGTCCTGCGCCCAACCGTCGGGCAGTGGTTCGCCTTTGCGACGTTGTATTTCAATTTTACCCACCGCAACCGACGTGGTTGCCATATCTAATAAAAATTTGTCATCCTTAGCGGGTGCACCGAACGACAGTGGATTAGTGCCTAGCGCTGCTTCCTTCGAACGAGTGGGCGCCATCAATGGTGATGTGTTAGTTGTCGTCATGCCTATCAAACCTTGCTTCAGTGCGCGCAGCACATACCACCCCGCTATGCCATAGTGGTTCGAACCTTTGGCACATACCCAACCAACACCAACCGTTTTCGCTTTCTTTATCGCTAAATCCATGCAAAAATTGCCAACAACTACGCCCAAGCCATTGCGTCCATCCACCCAAGCGGTGGCTGGCGTCTCCTTGAGTATCGCTGGAGTGGCAGCACCATCTGTTGAGTTGATCGCCAAATCGTTGATATACATTTCCAGCCGATTCATGCCATGACTGAAGTGTCCCCGATAATCGGCAGCTACGAGCAGATCTGCCATAGCCTCAGCATGTTCCTTGGGCACCTTGACTGCCAGGAAGCAGTCGGTCATGAAACGCTTGGACTCCGCGACCGCGACTAGATTGCGTTGCTGGGAAGTTGACATATTTCGGTGCGTTATGCGTTGACTATCTACAGAAAATATGCCAAATAAGTAAAAAGAATATTATAGTCTACGCGTATTTATTTGACTAAAAAAGATTATATTTAGTTAGTAAAAAAACGGAGGCAGTGAAATAAAGACGACGATCACGCTCGATTGTCCGCGAACGAATGAGAATATTTGGGTTGCTAATATTTGATTGTAGCACCGCAAGCGAAAACTAAGCGATCGGTACTACAAATTGAAGAATGTTGCAAAACGCTCGCATGTCGAGCTTAGCGGAGGAGAAAAACGTAGGGTTTGTTTTTTATTTTGGCATAAGTAAAAATACATATATGTATGTATGTACCTTAGGATGGTCCGAAAATCCATGTGAAAAAGTAAAGTCGCAATTTTTATGCTCTCACCGCCTAGGATTGTTCTATACCGAAAAAGAATGTACCCCTATTTTTTTATTTTGAAATCAAAAAATACCCAACAAGCAAAATAAACTTAAAGAAAGATTTTTTTTAATTTTTAATTATAAACATTAAGCTTACAAAACGTTGATTTTTTGTTTATAAAACGCTTGAAAGTAAGCGTAATATAATCGAAAAGGAACATTGGTTATAAGCGTAGAAATATAAACTTGTAATAAATGTTCAAAAGAAAGCTTTTTATAAGCGTAAAAGTGTAAACTTATAATAAAGGTTAAAAAAAAGTTGTTTATAAGCGTATGAATATAAACTTACTAAAAATTTTCAAAAGAAAGCTTTTTATAAACATTTTTATAACCCTTTATTTAAAGATATTTCATTAAAAACTCATACATAGATTGCTTAACATCTAGAAACTAAACGAAATGCGAATTTTCGGCGGACTCATCTACAGTCGCGAAAATATAAGTAGGGAATAGACATTTTAGCATACAAATTCACGATAACACATAAAAATTAAGCATAAAAAAGTTAATTATTACATCTTGTTGCGTGCTTTCAATTACATGCGGTTATTGGCAAATTGGAAAAACGACATCGATTGAGCTATATATTCCGCTTCATCGCCGCCATTCTCATTGATGAACTTTTCTGAAAAAAATTTAATACATTTTTAATTGAATGTTAAACTAAGAAAGGATAAGGGGAACTCATCATTTGAAGACTCGAATGCTCCACCGATTAGCGCAGCGGGTCCTGGATTGGATTTTTTTTACCGCATCGGTTTTATTTAATTTTTTCTTTTAATAATATATTTTAAAAAACGTAAACACGTCACTTACGATTGAAAAAATTTTATATTTACTACTTCATGTCGTTGGCATTTACATTTCATTTATAAGTTTAAGTTATTTATAAACATTCGCTCTCAAAACTTATTAAAGGTTTATTTGAAAAAACTTTTAATAAGCTTAATATTAAAAATGCTTATTTAACGCTTATTGTAGCAAACTTACTTTAAGTTATTTTTAAAAACATTTACTGAAATGCTTGTTGGGATATTTAAAAGTCGATCAAGGCGCTCAAAGTTTTCCATGTATTTTATATGTGAAAAAAAACTTCTCGTAGAAATGGTATAGATCTCTTGAAAATCAATATTTTTCGACCGGAAAACTCTTCAGGAGATTCTGAATAATAAATAATGCACAATTATTTATTTAACCATTTTTTCATAGTAACTATATTTTATAGACCCGCCAAAACCCCTAGAAAATGCCATAAAATGCAATGAAGGATAAATAAAAAAATTTTAGTATTAAAAAATGGTTAAATAAACNAATATTTTTCGACCGGAAAACTCTTCAGGAGATTCTGAATAATAAATAATACACAATTATTTATTTAACCATTTTTTCATAGTAACTATATTTTATAAACCCGCCAAAACCCCTAGAAAATACCATAAAATGCAATGAAGGATAAATAAAAAAATTTTAGTATTAAAAAATGGTTAAATAAACTAATTGTGTATTGTTACTGGAAGTCTGCTGAAGAGAACCAAAGTTTTTCGATCGAAAAATATTGATTTTCAAGAATGCCATACTATTTCCACGAACATGGAAAGCTTTGAGAGCTTTGAATGACCTCTAAATAATTTTTGATTTCAAAATAAAAATAGGGGTACATTCTTTTTCGGTATAGAACAATCCTAGGGGGTGAGAGCGTTAAAATTCCGAGTTAACTTATTTTGGACCACCCTACTTAACGTGTTTACTTAGCGCTTTAAGCAGTGGTTATTCGAAAGAAACTTGTGGAAGAAATGTTATCAGGCTGTGTTTAATATAGAGGGCGGCGAGTAACAATAACAACAATGTCAGTATGAACGGAGGCCCGCCTGGTAGCAGCGAAATTAGTCGACATGTGTACAATATTTATGTATGAATGTATGTATGTAAATTTAATGATATGAACTGTATGCACACAGCTCGAGTTAGCATATATGTATGTATGTATGTATGTACATTTAAAAATTTATGGCACAGAAGATCATATAAGCGCATACAGACAGTTTATTAGAATACCTACGGTGACCATCCGTCCTCTATTATACGGGACAGTCCTCTTTTTTAACCCATTGTCCTGGTA
>NW_016191601.1:0-3560 GCF_001687245.7 Rhagoletis zephyria | reverse complement strand
CTTTGCCCACGCTACTGCCTAAAGCCACTGTGACATACAACCTTTCGTATGGGCACAAGGCGATCCGGAATCCTGAAAAAGTTCGGTGAATAGCCCCGACATTCCGGAGGATAAATACCCTCACTATATTTTGAGCCACTTCAGGTCTTTGCCCCCTTAGGATTTGCCTCACTAGTGGCTAACTAGTTCGTCGTCTGCTAAGATCTTGTGGCTTCCACTAAAGTGAGAAGTGCCCGCGCGAGTCGTTAATCTCTGACTAAATTTACACAGCACAATTTGTGGCTTGTAAAACTGAGCCCTATGCTAAAATTATTAAGATTGCTCTTAAAATTACTAATTGCATCTCTCCTTTTTAAAACTGCACTCACTTCCTAAATGCCTCAAAATTATGCCGTCCTCGCTGGAACCAGGCTGCATGCAAATACATGCCGAACGGAGCATGATTACCCTCATAGTGCCGCTTAAAGTTCTCCAACATCCACTGGAACAACGCGTCTACATCATCCTTCGGCGGAAATATACATGCATCAATCATCGCACAACTGTAGCCTTGTGTATCCACCCATGAAACCATTGGGTTTACCCAAAATCCTGGAATCGACGCTTGTGGACATGGACCAATCTGGCAATCCTGCACCGAGCGATAGTCGAGTGTGTACGGCCACATAGCCGGATTGCGATAACGTTGCGTCGGCCATGAGCTATCGTAGAGCAGATCCAACCGCTTGGCAGCTTCGAAGCTGTTATTGCCCGCAATCTGTAGGAAAGGTAAGCGCATGCCACGTATATGCTTGCGATTCACTTTCGCAAATTGTTCCAACATTTCGATTTGCTGACCGAATTCAGCCATTATTTGCTCAACATCCGCCTCGCGCCAATAATCTGTACCTGAACCGTGTGTTATGGAATGCAAAGCGATCTCATGTCCCTGCTGATAGAGCGCATTCACCAGTGTGTAATCCGTGTACTCGTGTGAGACGTAGAAAGTGCCGCTTGCCGTGCAGTTATCAGGATTGACTAGTCCTTCGAAGAGCTGCTGATACTGCTCGTAGTTGATTACATTTACCGCATCATCGAATGTGATCGTGATGAGCTGTTAAATGAGGGAATGACGGTGGAGTTTGAAACAAATTAGAGTATAATTTTGGTAACGCACACACCTGCGGTATTTCCTTTTCGCGTCCCTGGAACTCTGCGCTTGGCAGGCGCAATCCTGAGCAACGACAATTTGGCAGTTGGCACTTATCGACGGTGCAGCGCTCGGCTTTTTTCAGCGGTAGCGAGCTATTAGTTTCTTCTATTGGCTTCTCTTCGCCATGCACCAGCGCTGCACACAGCGCGAGTAGTAGTAATGATCGGAGAGTTACTCTGTGGAACATAGTTACAGCTTCAATATTCAGTTATACGATTGCCTTGCACTCTTTTATGGTCTCGCGATTCTTCCCAAATGCACACGTTGTTATCTTATCTGTATGGAAAATTTGCTGTTGATGTTGGACCATCTTTTTCGACATTCATGATGAACTTGCTGGTTGTTTTACTTGTTGTACGACAAGGTCTTGTCACCGGGACTTGTTAGTCAATTTGTTCCAATTAGTGGGTAATTTAATTTGTTTCTAAATGAATTTGCTTGCATGAGTAATTTTCTGGTTCTAGGCTTGGATGATTCATAATTGCGAAATAAAAACAGCAACAAAACACTTGAAAGCTTCGTAGTACAAAGGAAAACGGCATTACGAAGCAGCCTTTGTAGGAAACTATTGAAAGCAAGCAAACATAACATATTTTTTTTATAAAAAAAAAATATTATTTAAATCACAAAATTAATTCATACGTAAGGGAATTGAATTCTGACTTCTACATTCTCCCCAAAACGCTCCACTTAATACTTCCTATTCGCCATACCACGACAACCAAAAGGAAAAGTGTGCCTAAATGTATGTTAGATCCTCGAGCAATGCCATTTTATCTTCTTATTTAGTAGGTATCTATAAGCATAGATGCACATCTCAAATGTCACATCAAAATAAATCACCTAGTCTCTGGACATGTATGATGAGATTAGACTTAGACTCAGGAGAGGCAGGTGACATAGTCACAGATTAGTTTTGGACACACTGCTTATCAAGTAACGGGTAAACATCTGCAGGTCCTGAGTGAGTTATTATAAATCACACGCAGCCTTTTAAACATCTGGTGCAAGGAATGTGGACTTAGCGTCAATCCCGGGATGTTACTCTTCACGAGGAAGTATAGTAATTCTCTATTCATACCTCCCTCCTGAAACGAGATAGAGCTTCTCTATCAACCGAGGCCAGATAACTTGGAATTATTCTAGACAAGAAACTCAAGTGCAATGGAAATATTGAAGACCGCTACAAGAAAGCCAACACCGCCTTGTATGCATGTCAGAGGGCACTGGATGTACACAGCGGTGCTAAGACCCATCCTCTTCTAGCCGTGAAGAGACCTCAGATTCAGAAACGCAATGGGCCTTGAAACATTACCGGATAACCTACGATATCTAGATTATACCACTCTCATACTCTGTTTAGAAAACAATTTCTCCATTAGAACCCCAAGGAGGAACGAATGGAAAGGTGCCATAGACTTCGACCCAGGATCGATGGCTATGTATACAGATGGGTCGAAGCTTAACGAAAGAATGGGAAGCGGGATTTACTCTGGTGAACTCGCGCTAAACCTCAATTTTTGCTGATCGGACTATTACAGCGTTTTTCAAGCAGATGTAAACGCCATAATGTTGCGGTGGCCCATAACCCTCGATCATCCAGGAGGATTCTCAAGCTGCTGGCATAAAAATTCCTGGTAACAACCGGTCCAGCCTCCTGCAAGCGCAAATTAAAGGCTTAATTCATCGAGGAGGTAAATACCAGGTAAGCTGTGGTAATCACCTGCCATACCGTTAGCTAAATTTAGCCAAAAATGTATGTAAAGCATTCCATGGCTATCACTCGGCTGGACTGCACTTTTCTGGGCTAAGTTGGCGGAGCAATAACCGGATACTGCCTGATAGGCCCGCACGGAAAAGGGCTGAGTTATCCAACCAACGATTTTTGTCGCAGCTGCTGAGCCGAGGAAAATGGGGAGGGCATCAAACCTTTACCGTTTACTCAATTTTCCGTGCTATATAAAACACAGTCGAGGGTTATACTATTAAGGGAGGGAAAGAAGCAAATGGCTACCGCCGGTGGTATCACAACGGGATTGGGCTTTCCGCTCTAATCTAAAATCTAACCTAGACCTAGACCCACGGAAGGGACAGGCCATATGGTCGCTGCGGCTAAAATATTCTTTCGTTGCAAAACTCTTTTCGCTTAGGTACCAAACTTTACGTTTCTAAGTATAAATTTAGGGGATGCTCATGATGCTTATATTTTACTCTAAAAGTATTGTCTACATATATCTATTAACCAAACAAGTGTTTAAGCAATCTAAGAACATTTTAAATTTAGATTATCTACAAAAAGATCACAAGCTTCAGTTGTCATGGCAACACTAGCTTTTTATGAAAATCACCAATATTTTTGCCAGTTTCA
>NW_016191600.1:0-3560 GCF_001687245.7 Rhagoletis zephyria | reverse complement strand
AGAATCTTTCTAGGAAATCTAAATAAAAAATCTCCAAATTTTTACGAAATTTTGTAATTTTTTTTAAATATTGCACATTTTAATTCAGTGTCACACGATTCGTACTTTTGT
Source organism: Rhagoletis zephyria (assembly GCF_001687245.7). NCBI lineage: Eukaryota > Metazoa > Arthropoda > Insecta > Diptera > Tephritidae > Rhagoletis > Rhagoletis zephyria. The sequence goes on along the minus strand of NW_016191600.1, from coordinate 3,449 downwards.
ACAGAGTCGTACATGCGGGCTGTTGGTATAAAATAAAAAAAAATACAGCGAACTTCTATGAAGAGATATATGTATATTACAAAGCCAAAACATGCAGAAAATAGACGGAGAGCTCATGACCAAAAAACTCATCATACTTCAGATCGATTGAAATTTTTTGTGAGCTTAGCTTGTTAATATATAAATCGAGATCCTGAGGGCTGGCTGCTGAATAGCGGTCTTGATTATGCGTTTTTAGCGATTAAAGATGTTTATGAAAACCGATTACTCAACATACTTCAGATGACTTGAAATTTAGATAGAATTTTATTTACAGTGTAAATAAAATGAACTCAAGGTTGCCTGCCAATTCTGATGGTCTTAAAGTACTGCCAGCCCATGATGAAAGTGCATTGTTGCACCTACAAGTCAACATCCTTCAGATTAGGGATGTTGCGAATGTGGAATTTCAGACATCCGCGGATGCGAATGCGGATGCGAATATCTAACAGCTACCATGCGGATGCGAATGCGGATGTCAGGTATTTTTAGGAAGCAATTAGAATCTAGCATAATGGCGAGATCGATGTTTAAACAGCGCTTACAAGCCAAACCAGATGTGTCAGGTTTTTCTAAAGCTTTTTAAAAAGAATTCTTCATTCTCATTCCTTTGACTGTTTCAAAATTTGGGGAATCTGTAACTTTATCAGCGTTTTTCGATTTTAGTTTTTGATATTCATTTTTAATACTTTCTCTGCGACTGGTTTGAAAAATGTGTGCTTATAGCGTGCTAAATAGGTGGATATGGAAAATAAATTATTATTTTCCAGGAATGAAAATTTTTAACAAAATTCTGTTTTCAAAATCGTGGCTGCCAGCCGAATCTCAGATAGGTACGTAATTCTTATCTAATTAAAGGTCAGACCTATAGCTTTGTTTCGTATCACATGCTGATTCCCCAATCCCACGAAGGCCCCACAAACGGAAACACACTACACTTTAGTGGAAAAAGCCATTCGGCAAAAAACCACTCTTTATTATTTGACTTCCTCTTTCCAAGTGACCCTCACCGGTCACTTGCTATTCCCTGTAGGGANAAAGCCAAAACATGCAGAAAATAGACGGAGAGCTCATGACCAAAAAACTCATCATACTTCAGATCGATTGAAATTTTTTGTGAGCTTAGCTTGTTAATATATAAATCGAGATCCTGAGGGCTGGCTGCTGAATAGCGGTCTTGATTATGCGTTTTTAGCGATTAAAGATGTTTATGAAAACCGATTACTCAACATACTTCAGATGACTTGAAATTTAGATAGAATTTTATTTACAGTGTAAAGAAAATGTACTCAAGGTTGCCTGCCAATTCTGATGGTCTTAAAGTACTGCCAGCCCATGATGAAAGTGCATTGTTGCACCTACAAGTCAACATACTTCAGATTAGGGATGTTGCGAATGTGGAATTTCAGACATCCGCGGATGCGAATGCGAATATCTAACAGCTAACATGCGGATGCGAATGCGGATGTCAGGTATTTTTAGGAAGCAATTAGAATCTAGCATAATGGCGAGATCGATGTTTAAACAGCGCTTACAAGCCAAACCAGATGTGTCAGGTTTTTCTAAAGCTTTTTAAAAAGAATTCTTCATTCTCATTCCTTTGACTGTTTCAAAATTTGGGGAATCTGTAACTTTATCAGCGTTTTTCGATTTTAGTTTTTGATATTCATTTTTAATACTTTCTCTGCGACTGGTTTGAAAAATGTGTGCTTATAGCGTGCTAAATAGGTGGATATGGAAAATAAATTATTATTTTCCAGGAATGAAAATTTTTAACAAAATTCTGTTTTCAAAATCGTGGCTGCCAGCCGAATCTCAGATAGGTACGTAATTCTTATCTAATTAAAGGTCAGACCTATAGCTTTGTTTCGNTTCAAAATCGTGGCTGCCAGCCGAATCTCAGATAGGTACGTAATTCTTATCTAATTATAGGTCAGACCTATAGCTTTGGTTCATATCACATGCTGATTCCCCAATCCCACGAAGGCCCCACAAACGGAAACACACTACACTTTAGTGGAAAAAGCCATTCGGCAAAAAACCACTCTTTATTATTTGACTTCCTCTTTCCAAGTGACCCTCACCGGTCACTTGCTATTCCCTGTAGGGAAAACACGAACTAGTGAACCAGATTTCTAGTTCAGTACTAGTTCTTTTTTGCCGAAAACGAACCACTCCGATAGTAACTAGTTCCGCACCAGTCCAAAAGCAGTGAAATGTGGTACTTTCACTAAACTATTCTATTTTAAATTTTAAAAGCAGGGAATGTAATCATTATAAGTAAAATAATTTAAATCAGCATTTAATCATTATTTTATGAATTACTAGCCAATGCCCGCTTACTTGGCGGCGCCTAATAAGAGCTTTTGCGTTGGCCAATGCAAAAGAGCGTTTAGAAACAAATTAGTCTGTAAAGTCAAAATTTTTGATTTAAGTTGAAATCACTAAGGCGCAGTATCCTCCTCACACATAGGCCAATAATAGTCATGCTGTGATACCATATGGAATACCAATCACTTTCGGTGTCATGAGCTTTACCGATGGTCTTATTTCCACCTGTGAGATCTCTGCCAGGCATGCGTAATCTTTTTGTATGATCTTGCAACTACAACATTGGTGCGATGCGTATGCCAATAAAAGTTCTTATAACTCTATAAACTCAAGAGCAAAGAAGTGCCTTTTCTGTTATAGGAGGGCCAAGAATCCTCGGTGTCCCACAGGATGAAAAGTTTTCCGGTACATTGCTAAATGAGTCGTGTGATCTCTAAGTATCTTTCAAATGAAGCNTTGCGTTGGCCAATGCAAAAGAGCGTTTAAAAACAAAATTAGTCTGTAAAGTCAAAATTTTTTATTTAAGTTGAAACCACTAAGGCGCAGTATCCTCATACATAGGCCAATAATAGCCATGCTGTGATACCAAAGAAGAAGTGCCTTTTCTGTTATAGGAGGGCCAAGAATCCTCGGTGTCCCACAGGATGAAAAGTTTTCCGGTACATTGCTAAATGAGTCGTGTGATCTCTAAGTATCTTTCAAATGAAGCAATTGATATACCTAGAGTGACCTTTCCTTGTTAATTCACCACTTTTACAATTCGTGGTAAAATTTATGAACTGATTTCTGGGTAGATGCAAGACCGCATGATCGTGCATGAGGGCGTCAGAAAAACTTAACCCCATCCTTCATTTAGACATCTGAAAACTAAATTCGTATAACTTAAACATAGTGCCAAAGCAAACCAACCACACGGGGTTTCTATACATTTCGTTTGCAGAGCCATCCATTGGGTTCATTTTCTACAAAACAATTGCTTACCATAAAATGAATACGTGTTATGAATTTCAACCTTAACTCCAGCGATTAGATTGAACAGTCGAAGAGTGCGGACGTGTTTTTAAGTTCGCTCCGTAGTC
>NW_016191599.1:0-3561 GCF_001687245.7 Rhagoletis zephyria | reverse complement strand
GTACCAAGACCAACAACTGTGCCAAGTTTGGAAGAAATTGGTGCAGCGGTTACCAAGATATACACATATAACCATAAGTAGGCGTGGCTACGCCCATTTTCCAAAAATTTATAATATTCTTATTTTTCGTCTGAAAATTATTGTAAATATCAATTTTGAGTGACCATTTTCAATACCAACCTACCTTGTATTAACGGAAAGCTACATACCAAATTTGGTTGAGATATCTAAATTTTTGCTCGAGTTATCGTGTACACGGACGGACGGACAGACGGACAGACGGACGGACAGACAGACATGGCTTAATCGATTTCTCTATTCATTCTGATCATTTATGTATAGATTTGTATTTTCGATTCGTTTTGGCTGTTACAAACAACCGTTATGTGAACAAAATTAATATACAACAAAATTAATATATATGTATATATAGTGCACAAGTGCGCTCGTGTATAAAAAGAACAACAAGCTAGGGATGGCAAAGTCGACTGAAGTCGACTTTTCACTTTCGACTCTCGACATTTTTTTAATTTATTTGCCAATAAAAACTGATCTTTCAACAAGCTCGCGGAGTGCTGTTTGGTCGTATTTAAAAAAAAAATTGTCTATAAAACTGTTGTGAAATGTGAAAAGTGTGGTATCGAAATGAATTTTAATGACAGTACAACAGTACAAATTATTTAAGAGCAGCTCATAAAATTATTATACGAAAACAAATTCCTCAAATTTGGTAATCGTTTGTCTCCATAATCTTCAGTTAATAATGAGGTAAGATAAACATATTATATTATTATAATATATATTTTAACAATTTCATGCAAGAAAGTTTTTCTGCTTGAGTTTATGTAAGTTTTTGCAGACAGTCTTCGGTTCGAATTTGACCAATCCGTAAGGTACAAAGTTTTAAACACTAAAAACGTTGCTGGTAGGAGTCCAGTTAATATGCGACATTGGTCATGTGGATAGTCCCAATCCACTAGCTGTCTGGGCTACTCCCATATTTATCCATGCTTATAAAGTGGCACTTATATTTCTACCAATACCCGCCAATTCTGCTCCATCGGAAAGGCCACATTTTTCAAAAAGTTGTCCGCAATTACCAAATATCGATTCAAAAAATTTTTAGATTTTTTTTTGTGAGAATTTAAAATTTTTTTTCAAAAATTTTCATGCTGTATAACTGGAACAAATTTCAAAATTTTGAAAAATCCTTTAGTGTCTGTTTTTTTTACCTAGCATTGAATTTCACTAAATTACAGATTATTCTAAAGACCACTGGTAAATCATGATATTTTTGGCGTATTCTGACTCCTATATTTATAGCTAATATATGAGTTAAATGCAGAGTATACTTAATACATTTTCTTTTTATAAAAAAAGTCGAAAAAAGTCGAACAAAGTCGACTTTTCTTCGTGGATCGGTCGACTTTTAAAGTCGACTGTACAGAGTCGATCGAAAAGTGGAAAGTCGATTTTCTAATGAAGTCGAACAACCCTACAACAAGCATATCTCTACGACTCTGAAGCGTCGGCAAATCTGTAAGCTTCAGGCGATCCTTGTAGGGTGGGAGATTTTTAGACGAGTCCCAACATAAATTTTTGAGGGCAAATAACAGGAACTGTTTCTGCACTGATTTGAGCCTGTCACTATGAATTTGATAACTAGGAGGAGAGGTAAAGAGAACTTTAGTGACATAAGGATCGTTAAACTCCTTGGCCCAGCGCTTAAGAAACGCCAACAATCCTCTAGCCCTAATCACGCAGGAGTTTATGTGAGACTTGAATTCTAGTTTCGGATCCATAGTTACACCTAGGTCAATGAAATTGGTCACTTGCTCAACATTGTGGTCAGATATCATATACGAATTTGGGTCGAATGATTTTCTAGAGAAGGTCATGAATTTACACTTTTTCAAATTGAGTGACAAGGAAATTGCTTCACACCACTCGAAAATGCAGGTTAGGTCAGCTTGCAAATGCTCCCTATCTTCTGCAGTACTAATGTACTTAAAGAGCTTAACATCATCAGCGTACATTAAGCATTTCGAGTAATTCAACACCTTAGGAAGGTCATTTATAAATAAAATAAACAAGACGGGACCAAGATGGCTGCCCTGAGGTACGCCGGATGTGACATGTATTGGCCGGGAGGTACAATTTTTAAAAATTACTCTTTGTTTCCTATCCACTAAGTAAGAAGAAAGCCAGCTGAGAAGAATAGGGGGGAAACCAATTCGATCAAGTTTATATATAAGGGTTGAATGAGATACTTTATCAAATGCCTTGCTGAAATCAGTGTAAATCACGTCCGTTCGAAGATTGTTTTTAAACCCATTAGACACATAAGTAGTGAATTCAAGAAGATTGGATACAGTTGATTTACCTTTGCAAAAACCGTGTTGCGATAGATCAATAGCAGAAGTAATAGAGTGAGATAGTTCTTCCGTAACGATTGCCTCAAAAACTTTAGCAATAGCACAAAGCTTCGCAATTCCTCTATAGTTTACGATGTTAGTCNTTTAGTTCTACTACCATTTTTATAAAGTGGCAAGATAAACGAATCCTTCCAGGAAGATGGGAAGACACCCTGTTTTAGGGAAGCATTAAAAATATTTGCCAGAGGCTTATACAAATACTCTGCACAACTTTTAAGAACACTTGTGGGTATACCGTCTGGGCCAGCTGTATATGAAATTTTCAAACAATTCAAATGAATGAGGACGTCCGCAGCAGATATCGATGGAATTCGGATGCAATCAAATGACGGCAGAAAGAATGGGTAGTTAGATAGATTCGAAATTAGTTGGGAAGATGTTTAACTGGCAGAGTAGTTTGACTCGAAGAAACCAGCAAACATATCGGCAATAATATTTTCGTCACTGGAGACTAAGTCATTTAACTTCAATGTTGAGGGATAACCGTTAGTCTTAGGCTTTGTGTTCACAAAGGCGTAAAACGATTTGGGATTAGAAACTATATTGAGTCGAACCCTGTTAATATAATTATTGCAACACTTTTTGTTCAATACATTGTATTTATGCCTAAGAATGGAGTACGCGGAGTAGTGAGAAGACAAGCCAGATTTTTTAAGAAGCTTAAATGCTTTGGATTTTTGATTTTTTAAGCGTTTTAATTCGCCCGTAAAACACTAAGCGTTAGACGTTACGTTAGCTTCCTTTATGATTTTACTGAAAATATGGCGCAAGGAATTGCTAAAATGTAAGGCACTATCCTCAGCATTCCCATCACACTGGGGCCAAGTTATCTTCGATATCTCTAACCTAAGTTTACTATAATCTGCTGTTTTAAATGAGTAACGCTCCGCTCTTGATTTTTTTACTGGTAAAGCAACATGAGATGCGTGAATTTATCAAGGACAATTCCAGTGGTGGGTGGTGAGAATCAACAGGTGTAATCACAGCATAACTAGNACTGGTAAAGCAACATGAGATGCGTGAATTTATCAAGGACAATTCCAGTGGTGGGTGGTGAGAATCAACAGGTGTAATCACAGCATAACTAGGGGCTATTGTGACGTTGGAAACGTCGTCCACAAAAACT
>NW_016191597.1:0-3561 GCF_001687245.7 Rhagoletis zephyria | reverse complement strand
GGTTGGCTGAATGGCTGGCTGACTGTTGGTTTGCCTGCTTGCTCAGTTCACTTGTGTGCCAGTAAAAGGCTATAAAGTTCTGTGGTGCACCAACTGGTGCTAGCATTTCTCTATTTTGCAATTCTACTGATGGTGTGCACTGAGAGAAAATAACTCGTAGTTTGCATTATGAGAAAGGTATTCGTCCAATTATGACTTCAAATGCTCTTAAGAGAGAAATTCTTTGAGCGAACTCCCAGCGAAGTAGCCGCTGGGCAGCTTGATTCTGCCACCTTTCTAGTTAAAATATTGAACTCTGTGCTAGCTCGAGATCATTGTACGGAGTAGTAACGGTAGAAGTTAAGCAAAAGTTCTAGTAATAACCAAGCAAGACCTCGCATGTACGAATCTCTGATGGAGGTGTGTGGATGCAAGGCAGAAGAGCGGGACTGGGCACAAAAGGTTCTACGTTGCCTGTGAACCGCTGCCGTTTCTGTTAGTCGACGCCAGTTTCGATCAAGCCTCCCGCCTTCAACTGTAAGGGTAGCTTGGCGATAGCATCCTTTTTGTATTCAAAATCCTGTCGAAATTGCTTATAATTTAATGTATGAATTGTATCCTTCCTGTCCGAGTGTGGCCGATACTAGATAATATTATCATGACCACGCTCATGTGAAATAACCACAGGATATAAAAGGCGACTACATAATCGGGCTAGGCGAGAACCCATTGACCAAAAGAAGTGCTATCAAATAAGTCATTCTTCTCAACCTTCTCTGAGTGCATATCTGAGCGTTTCACACGAACATAGATGAACAACGGCATCTGAGCGATGCTTTAAATGCACACAATCTCACTCATTGATAGGTATGAAACGATACGAGTAAATACATGCACATACTCGATACTTTTCGTTCGATACCAAGAAATTTTGGTGTCGATACTTTTGAATCATGTACTGGGTAGGTATCGAAAAACAAATACTCGTATCGAAACCCTATACTAAGGCGAATTTGGCTTCGGCAATTTCTCCTCCACTGTTATTCCTAAGCGCCTTGTTCTTTATGGCATCTTAATTGCTAGCAAAAACCGCGACAAGGCGACAAAGTCGATAATATCTACTTGACCAAAGTCGATATAATGCGACCTATAGAAGGCCCACCTGTCCGAGTGGAAAAGTAAAATGGATGAATGTTCAATACAGACGTTTCATTGCGATGTCAAACTCACCGAGTAACTCTATTAGACCCCGATCATATGATACTAACACTGACACGAATTTACTTTCGTTTAAATTGCGTTATTCGACGAAATACGCGTTGTTGTAAGCGCGCGTTTAACTTTCTCCATGTGAACAAGGTCGTATTCTTCGCGCTGAAAAAACTAGCGGAAAATACAAAAGGCAGGGAAGCAGATGTATCACTATAGGGTGGCGAGGTTGGCAAAATGCCACGGTCCAGCGATCCGATAGGGCCCCGGCGCAAGAGACTGTGAGTTCAGAAATTACCTAATATTTTTAACAAAACTAAGTAGTTAACAATTTTAATTTTTTTAAGTACTTAAAATCAATTATCTCCGAGTGTATTTCTGCCATGAAAACCAGCTTCTCATAAAAATCCAATTGCCGTTCGCAGTCGGCGTAAAACTGTAGGTCCCTCCGCTTTGTGTGACAACATCAAATCGGAAAAGAAGCTCGGCCAAACACTAACATATGTGTAAGCGCCAATGTATTATTAAATACCAAGCTTCATAAAAATTTACACATTTTTGATAAAATCGTCCGCCATATTAGATCCGCCATTTTGATTTTTGAAAATTGAATATCAATTTCGAAATCAGTGACGACAAAAATCTCTGGACACCAAGCTTCATAACATTTTTTAAGAAATCGTCCGCCATATTAGATCCGCCATTTTGATTTTTGAAAATTGAATATCAATTTCGAAATCAGTGACGACAAAAATCTCTGGACACCAAGCTTCATAACATTTTTTAAGAAATCGTCCGCCATATTGGATCCGCCATTTTGAATTTTGGAAATTTAATTTATTACTCGAAATCAGTGATGATGAAAATCCCTAATTACCAACTTTCATTGAAATCTGTCAAATACATATAGAGTAAACAATTTTTTCATCTTCCCGACATTGTCGATTCGTCCCTATCTGCAGTGTTGTGATGAGCTTAGGACACAATATACCTACAGTTCATAGTGGTACATGCTTTCTATCCTTACTTATATTATAAATCCGAAACTCTTTCACGCTTTAACTACTCAACCGATGCAATTTTGTACCCTGGTGTCATTCAGCCCAACTTAAAATATAGGATAGATTCAATCTCGATTGTTCAAGGGGCGTGACACCTTCCATACAAACGGGATTTTTCATACTGTATATTGCAGGAAATATTTGTGATACAGTACTGGAACTTGGTATGCAGATATATAAAATCAATTCCACACTCATCGAGGAGGGTTGCCAACTGTTTAAGAAATCAAACTCAACTCGAATTAAGGGAATTATTTATTTGAAAATTATATCAAAAAATGAATGTCAAGAGGTTAAAAAAGTTGTAGTTTGAAAATATTTTGAATAGGGTTGCCACCTGTTTGAAAAGTCAAATTTAAAATATTCGCAAGCTATCTGAAAAATGAAAATATGTGTATCAAACGAAATGTTTTTGAAAAGGGTTTTAGTTCTAAACAGCATGAAGGACGGCTGTCACCTGATTGAAATACCACTTTCTACTTAAATTAAGGGATGTAGGTAATTGGAATGTGTATCACAGTATGGGTGTCAGACCAAAGCGGTTTAACAAGGTTTTAGTTAGAAAATATTTAGGAGGGGATGGCCAGTTGTTTTAGAAGTCCAATTTTAATTAATTTTACTCAAATTAAAGTGTGAAACGTTAGAGGGTTTAAAAATGTGCAGCTAGAACAAGTAGAATCTTCTGAGGTATTTGAAGAGAGTTGCCACCTGTTTTAAAACTAAATTCAATTACAATTATATTATAAGTTAAATGGGTTATAACAGTATGGGTATTAAAAGAGAGCCTTCAAAAGGCTCTATTTCTAAGTACAGAAGTATAGCAGTGTTTCCATATATTTGAAAATTCAAATTTAACTTGAGTTATAGATATTAGGTAATTTGAATGTATTTGTATGTATTATAATATGAGTGACAGACGAAAGAGGTTTAAAAAGGTTGCCACTATTCAGAAAGTGGAATTCAAACTATTCAATAATTTCAATGCAGTTTTACAATAGGAGTATCATTCGAAATGGTTTTGAAAGGGCTTCATTTCTAAACTACATGTAAGGGTGTTGTCCCTTTTTTAATTTATTATATATATTTGAATTCAAGGATATAAGCTAATTGAAAAAGTATCACAGGAGAGAAATTTAGTTTGAAAATACTTTGAAGATGTCTAAAAAAAATTAAATCTCCTGTTTTTGGCATGGTTTCAGTATGTTGAGATTTATTGAAATTAATTACATCTAACGTAGCACGCAGAAAGTTCATGCACTCAGAGAAGCGGGTGATGGCGATCTAGTACTTACATATATCTATGCAACTACTG
>NW_016191596.1:0-3561 GCF_001687245.7 Rhagoletis zephyria | reverse complement strand
GTCTTCATATGTTATTGTGAAACATGTATGAGCGACATAATATGAACTGCCACTTGCATGATGTGACACATGTCGCTATGTTTTATAGTTCAGCATTTTCCGGCCTTTAGTATGTATATATGTACTTAGTTATGTTTTTACGATCTTTCAATTGAAGATAACTTAACATACCGTGTTTTTTATTCATGTTGCCTTTATTACTTTGGGCGTGTGTCCACGTTATTTGAGGCAGGTACCCATAACTTATACCGAAGTATCTACGTGTCTTATCCAGTGTTGCCGCGAATCATTTTTAGTGGTAGCCAAATTCCTTTAAAAAAAGGGAAAAAAAAGAGCTTAAAAAAAGTCAGTGTGGCTAAAAATTGTAGCTAAAGTTTTTTACTTACATATACATATATAAGTATATACGCAAACATTTTCAATAAGTAATGGTATTGAGAAACAANGAAAAAAGAGCTTAAAAAAGTCAGTGTGGCTAAAAATTGTAGCTAAAGTTTTTTACTTACATATACATATATAAGTATATACGCAAACATTTTCAATAAGTAATGGTATTGAGAAACAATGAACTCTGGAAAAAAAGCAAATATTTTATCCAACCAAAAACCTTTTTGTACAAAAACGGAAATATACGACAACAGCTTGCTGGCTCCATCAAGTGNTATATATAAGTATATACGCAAACATTTTCAATAAGTAATGGTATTGAGAAACAATGAACTCTGGAAAAAAGGCAAATATTTTATCCAACCAAAAACCTTTTTGTGCAAAAACGGAAATATACGACAACAGCTTGCTGGCTCCATCAAGTGATTGTTCCATCAGGCTCGAAGCATATAACTTACCAGCATGCTGGTACAATATTTCTTTCTTTACAAATGAGGTCGAGCAANCCGAGGAAAGATCGAAATAATTAGAGCCGAAATTTCCTACTTTTTCTACCATTTTGTGAAACATTGTTTTGTTTTTTTGAATTCACAACTGCAATATTGTGAACTTAATCATCCACAAACACGGCTTTGACTCATATACTTAGTGCAACAAATTTCCGCCAAAATACTTTTTACTTAGAAAATTGAACTAATTTCACCANCAAAGATCGAAATAATTAGAGCCGAAATTTCCTACTTTTTCTACCATTTTGTGAAACATTGTTTTGTTTTTTTAAATTCACAACTGCAATATCGGGAACTTAATCATCCACAAACACGGCTTTGACTCATATACTTAGTGCAAGAAATTTCCGCCAAAATACTTTTTACTTAGAAAATTGAACTAATTTCACCACTCACGACACTAGCATGCTGGTACAATCATAAAATTTTCAAATAGTTTTTGAAGTCGTACAATCACACCATAAGAACATACACGGTCAATCGACTTGATGGGCCACTTAACAAATTAAGCATATTAAGGGCCGTAAACCTATCTACTTTAAACTATAGTTAAATCGTTAATCCTAACACTTTTACAGTATGTATGTATAAAAACGCAAGGAACATACAATATATATGTGTATTAGGCTGGGTCGATTTTGTATGGGGGAAAATAAAATGCATTTGAGCGTATTGTAATAGTAATATTATGATGTCTTATGTCTAAGCCAATTGTTATTGGCCACGAAAGATTAATTCAAAACGTATCTTTCGCCCGCGCAATTGAATCTAATTATATGNCTATCTAATTTAAACTATAGTTAAATCGTTAATCCTAACACTTTTACAGTATGTATGTATAAAAACGCAAGGAACATACAATATACAGGGTGTCCCAGAAGTAACGTGCCAAACTTTAGGGCAAGGTAGGTGGGGGGTGAGCTCACTGATAAACAAAAAATTTTCAGGTAAAAGTGTCACCGTTTTTGAAATATTTACATTTTTTCGAATTTAAAAAAAATCGTGCCTTTTCATGTGTTTTCTTTAACTGCAACTACANATTTGAGCGTATTGTAATAGTAATATTATGATGTCTTATGTCTAAGCCAATTGTTATTGGCCACGAAAGATTAATTCAAAACGTATCTTTCGCCCGCGCAATTGAATCAAATTGTATGAATCTTGAAAATGAAACTTTGGCTAGTAATATCTATGGAATGCGTCAATTGTTATAAACAGAACGATATATCAAATTAAGGGCTATTAAATTTAGTACCTCACGTTCATTTNGGGGGAAAATAAAATGCATTTGAGCGTATTGTAATAGTAATATTATGATGTCTTATGTCTAAGCCAATTGTTATTGGCCACGAAAGATTAATTCAAAACGTATCTTTCGCCCGCGCAATTGAATCTAATTATATGAATCTTGAAAATGAAACTTTGGCTAGTAATATCTATGGAATGCGTCAATTGTTATAAACAGAACGATATATCAAATTAAGGGCTATTAAATTTAGTACCTCACGTTCATTTGTCATATTTCAACAAGACTCCAAGTTTTTAAGATATTAAGATAAAACTTACAAAAACTATAATTTTCCCTTATGAATTTTCAATTCTTCATTACTTCAGCAACCAAGTGAAAAATACGAAAAAAGTGACGCGATTTATTTCAAGCGTTTTAATGTTTTCGGATGTTTGTATTATATTAAAAGGACCATGGGCTTGGTCACGCCGATTTGGTCAGTTTTCAAGATCGTGGTGAATGAAGTCAAACATGTATTGTCAAAGTTTAGGAATCGTTTGATAAGTTAATAGTAGTTTCAAGCATATAAGTATTTACAAACATTAACATAATACAATTAGGGCGAGAAACGCCCACTTTAAGTCCATTTATGTTGTCTTGAAAATTGGTGCGGAATGGTTTCATTCGTCACCGAAGAAGCACATTTTTCGCGGTTTATAAATTTGCCGTTATAAGAAGGTAGGGGAGGTGCAATATGTGTTTATACAAAAATATTTTAGTTAACTCCATTATGTGAGAAAGTGACCGTAGATAAATGCAATAGTCTTTAACATATCCTGGGAAATCCTTTTGAGGACTCTCCAATTGGACAATATTGTTTTGCATTCAGCTTGAACGAAAAAAGTCTCTCCCTGACACACTTTTCTGCAATCCGGTTCTTTCATTTCAAGGTTATTTATACAATTGAAGAGACATTTTTTTAGAAAAAAACTTGAGATCCGCTTAAGTTTTTCGATATAACTTTGGTAAATGTTACTCGATCGGTACGTAATAATTACCAAATTGAAGGCGAGCCTTACTGTTACTGATTTATGGTAATAATATGATGAAAATCATTCAGATTATAAACAAATTATTTAAAATAAAAAAAAATTCAAAAAATTTTTTTGCCATTTTCCTACATTTGCAATTTTTCTATTGTATGCATAAACATATGTAAACTAATTAGTGTTTCTAGAAGTTGTGCCTGTTCAGTGTTTCCATCCTCATTTGCATAAACAAAATTTTTCCACGATGATGGAAAATAATGGCTTTTCTATTAGAGCTACCGAAATTGTTTCTAAATTTGTAAAATTTCGCAAACTATAGCTAATATTAAAAAAGGATTCGAATATTTGGAACCAGCGACCTAAATGCACGCCGGCAATATTAATGATG
>NW_016191594.1:0-3561 GCF_001687245.7 Rhagoletis zephyria | reverse complement strand
TTTAGAATGGCACTTGCTTCTGCAGAGAATATTGAGGAAAGAGGGATCATTTGCTTTATGCTTAGATAAGAACCAGATTCGGTCGTAACGCTAAACGCTGTTGAGTAGTTTGTTTTGCAGCCATCTGTGTAAATGATAGTCCATCCGTTCTTTTTGAGGTCGGTTGTTTTTTGTAGAAACAGTTGTTTAAAGGTGGAGTTAGGGGTACTGTCTTTTTTATATCTATTTAACGACCAGTCGCATGACGCCTGATTAATTTTCCAAGGAGGGTTGTGATTATCGATTGCCCGGAGTTTTGGTACAATATCGTATTCGGTGCAGAGTTGCAGCACTCTTGATATTGCTGGGACCGTCCTTAGAGCTCGCTTGTTTGACACCAGTCTTTTCGCATCTTTGTCTATTATTGAGTTGGTTTGGAAGAGTATTTTTGGACTGCACACTTATTTTGGTTTATAACATGAAAACGCGCGATTGAAATCAAAATATTTCAACTCACATGTGTAGTTAAAAGACTAAATTTTAATTTAGCACTAATATTTAAATTTCCGGAGCACTAGTTTATTAATAATGTGGCTTCCAAAATTCACAGTGGCAACTGGACTTACCAAAGGGTACTCTTATCCTATTTGCCCACTTATTTCGGGTTATTACAAGAAAACGCGCGATCTAAATTAAAATCTTTCAACTTACTCGTGTAGTTAAAAGATAGAGCTTTGATCTAAAACACAGATTTGAAATTTCCGCGCACTAATTTATTAACAACTTTAATCTGAAATACTCTTTTATGTGAAACCCTCTTTTATGTGTAAAACACACAAATTAAATGGCGGGAGTTGAGCTGTCAAAATAACTGTCAAACAGCTCTTTGAAAGTTCGAATTTCCTGCTCCCAAATTTTCGGGGAAAATGCTGCTCCCTGGCAGTTTCCAATAGGAGGATTTTATTCTCGAGAAAAGTAAAATCCGCGAGAAATGAAATCCTCGGGAATATTCAGAATTGGGCTGATAGTTTCAAACATTTCTTTGTCTATTCTGAATCATTCCAAAAACCTGAATTTAGGTGTTTTTAATAAAAGTTTAAAGAATTAAATGAAATATGTGACTTACAGTCGATCCGGCTTGTCGAAGATACGTGACCGCTCTCTCAAATGCTTGTTTTTGCGAATATGTACTACTTTTCTTCGCCGTCTTATCTCCGCAATGCACAGTGGCCAATTTTTCGAAAAAGCTGGCCAAGAGTCGAAGCGTGGTACAATTGTAATCAAACCTTGTGTATCCGTCTTTATTTTGGTTGTTGGTTTTAAATTTCACCACATAATTTCGAAATTCAAAATGGCGGATCCATAATGGCCGCTGTGTACGCTTAACATAATCAGATTTTTAGCAAAACTAAGGTAGTTAAGTATAAAAGGTCATGTTTTCTGCTTTTTTGTTATATAATGTGATGTAGCGGTTAGCAATGTACGCTATCATTCCGCAGGGCCTGGGTTCAAGCCCAGTTTCCGACCAACATCAAAAAATAAGAAACAAAAAAGTTTTTTGTAATAGTGGTCGCCCTTTGGCAGGCAATGGCAAACCCCCGAGTGTATTCAGCCACGAATAACAGCTTCTCATAAAAATACAATCCCCGTTCGGATTCGGCGTAAAACTGTTGGTCCCTCCCATATGTGCGCCAACATCAAGGCGCACGCCACAAATCGGAATAGAAGGTCGGACAAACACTGATGAGGTCTTAATGTTTGTTTCTAACAATGTTGATGTTCAGATTTACACGGGAGATGAATCAATAAACAAGACATAAATATTTGTTGGTAGAGGAATATATTTTGAAGGAAACAATTTTGTACACCGTCAGACTCGCAGTCATCTGAAGCTCATATCAATATTTTTTGACGGCAATTCCGATCCGCATTTACAACAGTTGATAATAATTTAATGGCATCTGATGACAGTTTATGATTTTGTGTTGGTGGGTTTAAACGTAAACTTGAAATGAGAGGGTCCGAGGATACAAGCAGCCAATGAAAAATATCTGTCATCGTGTTTATCCTAGAAGATTTTCTTGAATTGATGTTGGCATATAATACCATGGATAGCTTTTAATCAACAGTTTCGCAGTATCCAGGCAATATTGTTTGAAGAGATGTATATCAACGGCAAAAACGAATGATAAGACTTGCATTAAACAATGCATCGAAAATTTCACGCCGAGTGCACTCTAATATAGTGGTACTTTCTGTCATCATTTAAATTCTAAAAACATTCAATCTTTAAAACATCAAAATCTTGACAGAAATAATTTTTTACATAATTTAAATCTTTTAAACTTAAAAAAAAAATAAAGAATCGCGTATAAAAACTAATGTCCAAACTACAGTGGCGGCTTGTGGCAGGTGGTTTTAACCAAGGTGGATGGGAAAAACTTCAGTATATATGAAAAAGAAAATTAGACTTCCCATCTCGACCACTCTCGTAACTTTTTTCCTAATTTATCATAATGACTAAACAAAAAAAAATCAATCCGTGGATATCTATGTCTTACGTTAGTTTTTAGATTGCGTGACAATGAAAAAACATGTTTTGCATACTCTAGATTACAATGTCCATGAGCGGATGCTTGAAAACTATAATTTTTTAAAGATAATACCACAACTTTAACAACGACGAAAACTCTAATTTACGAAAAGTTTAGAGCGAATTGCTAGCAACAGTCACTTCGATCCCCTGTAACACTAAATGCCTTAAGAGAATCGACTTGTTGTCTCACAACGATACGCAGTAGAGCCCTCTTAACAATATAAGATGGTTATGTATAAGAATGCACCAATTTTCTTTTGGACTTTTGGCCAGGGTTTTCCAAAAATTGGCCACTGTGCAATGGCGAGAGCTGTTAAAAACGGCATAACCAGCGAATATATTGAAGTTTTTTTTTGCAAATTTGAAATCAAAGTTTAATAAGTTCTTTATTTTTAATTTTTTATTTAAGTGTCTAAAGCAGCTGTTTAATTGGAATTAGTGGAAAGAAAATTGCTTGAAATGAAACACTCGAATTTGAAATCGAGAATAAATCGTACGATTACCAGAACAGTGAAAACCAATTCGTACGATTTCAGCTCAAAATCTATTCGAAAAAATTATTGAAAACCAGGCCTGTTCCGGTACTATCAAGTTATTAGTTCGAGCTGACTTTGGGAAAAGAAGCTTATCATATAGATAGCTAGGCTCATTATACATAATTATTGGCATCGTACTCAAGGCGAGACCTTACAAAAGCTATGTATAGAGTTTTTAATGTAAATGGATCTGAAAAGTCAGAGCTATTACGGCGAACAAAGGCTAACAATGCATAGGAGTTAGATATAATGAAATCAATATGGCTATTGAAAGTCAACTCCGAGTCGAAGGGAATTCCTAAATCGTTGGTCTGGACTACTGATTTAAGAAGGCAACCAGATATAGTATATNCATAGGAGTTAGATATAATGAAATCAATATGGCTATTGAAAGTCAACTCCGAGTCGAAGGGAATTCCTAAATCGTTGGTCTGGACTACTGATTTAAGA
>NW_016191593.1:0-3561 GCF_001687245.7 Rhagoletis zephyria | reverse complement strand
TGTTTTATGGTGTAGTCTGAACTATGTTTTTATAAAAAATTATAGGAAACAAATTAAAAACGTTGCATATATTGCGAAAATTTCACTGTGCCAAAACTTTTGTTCGACTCTGTACATATAAAAAAAATACATACAGTAACTTCTCCTGTTACAATAGCAAAAAAATTACATACATATATACATATATGGGTGTTTCCAGTGTTTCATGAAAGGTATAAAAACAAGTAAGAAAGTCTAAGTTCGGGCGGAGCCGAACATTAAATACCCGACGCAAGTATTAAATATACGATTTTCACCTTTCCGAAACCTACCGCTAGATGGTAAGCCGGGGTGTATCAATTTTGAGTAAATTACCGTCCTTAAATTTCGAAATATTGCAGTTTCAAGCATTTTTGAAATTTACCGTTATATGAAAAGCGGCCGTAATTTTAGTCCGATTTTAATAATTTTTAAAGTTAACCATACCGAGTTTGGTACAAATTGCTAGAACGGTTAGCGAGATACATATATGTTATCACAAGTGGGCGGTGCCACGCCCATTTTCCAAAATTTTATCATAAACATATTTCTTGGTAAATAATTGTTGCAACCACCAATTTTGAATAAATTAGCTTTAATATTTACTGATTTATCGAAGATTTTGTATTTCTCGAAATTACCGTTATATGAGATGTGGGCCTGGTTATTGTCCGATTTTAAAACTTTTCAGCCATTTGGTATGCTGCACCAGGACCAACAACTGTGCCAAGTTTGGAAGAAATCGGTGGAGAGGTTGCCAAGATATACACATGTAACCATAAGTGGGCGTGGCTGCGCCCATTTTTCAAAACTTTATAATATTCTTATTTTTCGTCTAAAAATTATTGTAAATATAAATTTTGAGTGAATAATCTTCAGTAGTTACTAAAATATCACAGTTTTCGTATTTCTGAAAATTACCGTTATATGGGAGGTAGGCGTGGTTATTGTCCGATTTCGCCCATTTTCAATACCGTCCGTCCTACGCCCAAAAGAAGTTCACGTACCAAGTTTCGTTAAGATATCTCAATTTTTGCTCGAGTTATCGTGTGCGGGACGGACAGACAGTCACCGCTTAATCAATTTCTCTTTTCATTCTGATCATTTATGTATACATTTGTCTATATCTATCTCGATTCGTTTTGCCTATTACAAACAATCGTTATGTGAACAAAGTTATAATACCCTTGTGCACAAGTGCGCTCGGGTATAAAAATAAAAAACATTCGTAACACTTTTGTAAATATTAATCTGCATATTGACTTAGTATTAATTAAAGATATCTTCTTTTAAAAATGCGCAGGCTAAAATTGATTTTAGAGCAATGGTCTAAAGGACTTTTTTTCTTAGAATTGTATGTAGAATCCGAATCTGCTTGGAACGATGTCGAAAAAAAATTGACCCGCCCTAATATACATATATATAGTATAATACTTTTTTCGGATTCCAAAAATGGATACTGTTTTTTTCATATTAACATGTTGCATGTTACAGTACTGGGTAGAACTAATTCTATCACTTAACCTTTTACTAGTNTACCCGCCCTAATATATGTACATATATATAGTATAATACTTTTTTCGGATTCCAAAAATGGATACTGTNGCCCTAATATACATATATATAGTATAATACTTTTTTCGGATTCCAAAAATGGATACTGTNAAAATTGATTTTAGAGCAATGGTCTAAAGGACTTTTTTTCTTAGAATTGTATGTAGAATCCGAATCTGCTTGGAACGATGTCGAAAAAAAATTGACCCGCCCTAATATACATATATATAGTATAATACTTTTTTCGGATTCCAAAAATGGATACTGTTTTTTTCATATTAACATGTTGCATGTTACAGTACTGGGTAGAACTAATTCTATCACTTAACCTTTTACTAGTGGTTCACTTTATGTCCGCTAATGGTCCATTTTGGAAGAAAAGATTGATTATGTGGCTTTTCTTCTCAGTAATAAAAGTATCGTTTAAAAAAATGCTATTAAAATTAAGTAAAACACATGCACACCTTTTAATACCACTCACTGTCAACCAATAAAAGGCAAACGATAAACCACTAGAGAAAGCAAGAATTTCTAACAAATCGATTGTTCNTCTTCGACATGCTACAAAAGAAAACGGGTTTAAATACATAATTGCAATTATTTTAAAATATGGAAAAAAAATTCAAAGCTCACATTTCTGCTGCTTTCAAACCGACGTTTACTTTTGTAAATTGGAACTGTCAACCAATAAAAGGGAAACGATAAACCACTAGAGAAAGCAAGAATTTCTAACAAATCGATTGTTCAACACCGATGATGCCGTCTTGAGACTTACATATATGTATGCACATATCGAGGGCTTATATTCAAAAACCTCTATCTGCACTTTTCACAAAAATGAGATTCTGATATAAAAATCCACCAAAGACTTAACTGTTACCGGTGATATTAATGCTGACCTTGTATAAAGCTTGACAGAAGAATTTACNCAACACCGATGATGCCGTCTTGAGACTTACATATATGTATGCACATATCGAGGGCTTATATTCAAAAACCTCTATCTGCACTTTTCACAAAAATGAGATTCTGATATAAAAATCCACCAAAGACTTAACTGTTACCGGTGATATTAATGCTGACCTTGTATAAAGCTTGACAGAAGAATTTACTTATAAATTGCAAAGTCAGAATTAACATCAGAGATGACAGCTAAGTCCCCGATGGGTTCTAACATCACAAAGTGGTTTTTGTGAAAATTGCAGATAGCGGGTATTGAGTATAAGTTCTCGATATGTATCTACTAAAAATACGTAAAATCAAGATCAGAAAATTTGTTGGTGAATTCTGGTCGCTTAAAATCGACGTGATTTTGTCAAAGAGGAAGTGCAGAAGTGTTGGCCATAAAAGTGAAGTGAAAAACTTCAATCGTGGTGGCAGCGGCAACACCGATAGCAAACATCGGAGTATATCTGCCTTGAAAAAGCTTTTCATAAAACCACGTAAAGGCGACGTAAAGTTGTGTTATAACTTCAGTACACACAAAATAAATTGGAGTAGAAGCTCGGCCAAACTCTTTGCAGAAGTGTTAGTGCCAAAATATTATTATTATTAAAGAAACAAACGACTTCCGCCAGACTAACTACTTAACTACGCACTATTATTTCAGCACTTATAATTATAAATAAATATTGACTAAGTTTTATTAAAAACGCAAGTATTTCTTTATGTATGTAAGTATATAGCACTGTTATAATAAATTCATAGATAAAGCTTTCTTTGCTACAAATTGTTCGTAATTGGTCAAATGTGCATGCAAACTGTTCCCCTAACGCTTGAATATTTATTTTTTCCCCTCCGAAACACAAATTGCATTTGCTTTAATATCATAACAATGTAGCCTGTATTTATTATTTACGCCGCAAAACGGGTTCTATTTTATAGCACCTATAACTATGCGACCTTTGAGGTTATTACTTATGAAATACTATAATATATTTTTTTTCTTCAAAGAAAACGAATTAATGCCAAACCATGAACAAATTGTTC
>NW_016191592.1:0-3561 GCF_001687245.7 Rhagoletis zephyria | reverse complement strand
TCATCCCAATGCCTAGCGGAAATTCGGCATAAGTGGTTTTCAAAAAAGTCGAAAAAATGTTTAAAATAAATCTCTGAGCAAAATTAAAGGCTAAGACATATATAGTAAAATTTCATGGGAAATATTTTCGTAGAACATTTCAACCCATTAGTTCCCGCCTCAAAGGGTCGTTGTGACCCTTACTCCAAGAAACCTTGCAAAAATCTAATTTGGAAGGTAGTTAGGGGATTGACATATTCTAGAAAAATATTCTTCGGAAAATTTTACTAGGGGTTTTTTCAGGAAAAAATTTCATGCCACCAACGTAAAATTCTCTATATAATTAATAGCAAAAATCTATGCCAACAAGGAATAACAGACAAAATCAATTTTTTATTTTTTTTTTTTTAAACAAGTATTTTTGTTGATTACTTGCTTTAATTTTTTAGATACTTTTACGTTGATTGCATTAAACTTTTTTTATTCGAGAATAATTTTCTGGAATATATCAACCCTCTAACGAACTTCCAAATTTGCCTTTTGCGGTATTTCTTGAAGTATGGATCAAAACGACCTTTTCAGTGATTTTTTTTATTTTCTATTTTAATTTAAAATTAA
This sequence comes from Rhagoletis zephyria, assembly GCF_001687245.7. Taxonomy (NCBI): domain Eukaryota; kingdom Metazoa; phylum Arthropoda; class Insecta; order Diptera; family Tephritidae; genus Rhagoletis; species Rhagoletis zephyria. The sequence continues at coordinate 2,964 of NW_016191592.1, read as the reverse complement.
AACCGACATAATGGAAAATATAATTTTTCATTTAAATTGCTTGTGAAACCTTCAGTTGGTATCTGTTAGTATCGTAGTTAGTAAGTAATTTCGTGTTGTAGACGCGTTTATTTTCAACAACACTATATACATATACTAATCATACATATGTTTTTTATATAATTTGTTTACTTTTATTTTTTAGTAGGTAAAAAATATTAAAAAAAAAATTAATAAAAAGTAAGTAGCATATTTAGCTATTTCACACCATTTTTTAAGACTTTTTAAATACCAATTTTGTTTACAAATATTTTTTTAATCCTACATATGCATCTATTGGTAAAAAATTTTGAATATATTTTTTTTTATAAGAAAGAAATTGAAGATGTGTATGCAGACATGTATTTTTGTTTCTAAAAAANTTTAAATACCAATTTTGTTTACAAATATTTTTTTAATCCTACATATGCATCTATTGGTAAAAAATTTTGAATATATTTTTTTTTATAAGAAAGAAATTGAAGATGTGTATGCAGACATGTATTTTTGTTTCTAAAAAATATTCCTTTATCAAAAAAAAAGTGTATATTTTTATATAATTTTTTTTTTAATTAATTNATATTCCTTTATCAAAAAAAAAGTGTATATTTTTATATAATTTTTTTTTTTAATTAATGGTTTTCTAAAATGTATAAGTTTTTTTTTTAATTTTTATAAGACTTGTATTTCTAAAAAAAATTAAACAAACCGCTTTTCTGCAGATTTTTTAAAAACTTTTTGGTTATGCAGTTTTGCAGCTTATTTATTTTTAGTATAATACATAATTTGCAGGTTTTAAAATTCGGAAAAATCCCGATGTTTCTTTTTTAATTTTTTTTTTGCGGAGTGTTGCGTATTTTCTTTCATATAGAAATTAATTTTTTTCATGCGTTTCCTCGACAAAAAAANTTGCGTATTTTCTTTCATATAGAAATTAATTTTTTTCATGCGTTTCCTCGCCAAAAAAAATTCTCAAAAATCAACATGATATTTGAAAATTTTTAAACATGCAAATTATTACACTAAAATTAAGTAAGCTACAAAACTGCATACCCAGAAAGTTTCTGAAACACAAAGTTTCTAAACTAAAGTTAACGAAAAAAGTGTATCACGTAAAACATTGTGAATATTGTAAAAAACAAAAGTGTGCTATTTGATGAGCGCTAGTGTACATATGCACGTTTTGCATCTTTGAAAGCAGTCATATTTAATATTTCCGTTTGTATACATATTTTTACACGGAAATTTTGTGTGTAATAATACGAACACAGTGCTTCCATTCGATAAATACGCAAAGGTATTTACATACTTAGTACATATCTTTGTATGTGTGTAAGTAAGTGGGTATGTACTTATTTATGTGTATGGTATTAATTAGAAAGCATTGTAATTATGACTATACTACGCTTTCAAACCAATAAGATGGGTAATTTGCAAACAGTCGTAAGCTGAGTGTTGAAGTGTAAAAATTGTATTGAATTGTGGACAACTGGTGGCAAAAGCTGTTGTTCAAGTGAACTGGAAGTGTGAAATAAAACAATACTACGAAACAGCAAATTGAAATATATATGTATGTACATACATATAGATACATATGTATGTAGATACGAGTATTTATGTAATTAAATATACAAGTTCATACATGCACTTTTGAGTGCAAATTTTTTATTTAAAAAACTTGCAACAAAAACTATAACAAATAAAAAAAGAAAAGTGAAAAACACTGTTTAAGAAATAAAACTCGAGAGGTGCTTGTGTGCTTCACATATACGTATATATGTATACTCGTGGTCACGTAAACCTTACCACCACTTTTTTTAAATAGGTAGAAATTTGTAAATTCAAAAAAAATTAAGTGTATGTAGTTCACACCGTTGCAAACATTTTATGATTAAAAGTTTCTTTCCAAATTTTATAAAATTGTCATCATATTTTAAAATAAAAAAAAAATATATAAAAAATTAGGAAAATTTCGTATTTTAGTTATATATCCCGTCTAATTTTAGTGAAATAAAGTGCATGTTTGAAGTAGCTCAAAGTTCTGGTTGATTTTTGAATTTTTTTTTCCCCATACGTTACATGGGAAGAACTACTGCTCAAGACCGTCGGTAAATAAATTTCAAAAATCTTCAAAATATAAATACATTAAAAATTTTTCTAAATTTTGCACAAAGTTTGAAACTTATTCATATAGGCATTGCTGCGGTTTGAACTATATTAAAAAAGTGAGAAAGTTTTTATTAATCACATATATATATATATATCATCATTATATAAATAGGCAATCATGTTTCCTTTACACCCCTTTTACGGCTAAACTATACTTCTAAGGTATAAACAATTATATATCATTAGAAAGGTATTTTGATGCTGATGTGCAGGCAATTTTTAAAATTTCAAATTAGTTTAAAATAGAGCGAAAAAATCAATTCAAAAGTCACACCAATACCAATGCCATACATGTACATGGTTGGGGCGGAAATGCCTCCTAAATGTATGCTTTTATATTGATACTGAATTACAGAAACGTGCTAAGCAGCAGTTTAGGAATAAGATGTATGTATGTATGTATGTACATGAACAGATTAGACTCAAACGAGGAAGAAGGTATGGAGTTGAGTATGGAGAAGAAGAAAGGATAAAGCAAAGATTAACAGAAGTAAGAGAAACCGAAACATGAAGACAAAGAGAAAGGTAAATTTAAATTCTTCATAGTATACATATGTAATCGCAAAGATGTGGGTGAATATGTAGATGGATAAAAGAATGAAGATAAAGATCTGGTTAAAAGTTAAGGAAATGATAAATATAAAAATTAAAAGATAAAGATATAGAAAATAACATATGTAGATAAAGGTAGAGACAAAGACAGAAAAAGAAAGAGATACAATTGAAGAATGACATGTTAAGTTATTTTATGTTATGTTATGTTGTGTTATGTTATGT
>NW_016191591.1:0-3562 GCF_001687245.7 Rhagoletis zephyria | reverse complement strand
TTCCGTACCTCTACCTCAACTCACTTCCTTAACTTTTATCGCCCACCAACATCTGTTATACTTTTTCTGTGCGCCCTTCTTCTACACTGTGACTGTTGAAACCTTGCGCCATCGAAAATTGCTGCTTAGTTTTCTGACAGCCAACGCCCATTTTAATGTTGCCAACGGCATATGAACATCATTAATGGCGACAACAATAATAGCAACAGGATAAGGTATTCCTACATACATATGTGCATATATAGGTACATGTAGCAACAGCAGCATATGAAACACATACTCAAGGTAATCTAAGATGATTCTAATTTCTAATCTCCGTGTGGAGTTTAAAATATATGGGGAGAAGCAAACAACGCTTATTCTTAGAAAATAAGGACATGCAGGCGATTACAATCGCATACCATTATTCCAATGTAACTTTATAACTATAGGTATTTATGTATAGATACATATCTGTGTGTATATTAGCCTGCAAAATTTTATGTTTGTTTAGAGTAGGTGTCCGTTGCGTTTGTAGCTTAGTTAGCAACGAAAAGGTTCTAAACTTGGTCTGACATTAAAATACTTTCCATACAAACCATCTGCTTTTCGGAGCTGGAGTATAATCTTCTTCTTGTTCTGATTTGGCGCTGTAACCGCCTAAGAGATTTTGGCGAGTTCACCAAAGCACGTCAGTCTTTTCTGTTCTGTTCCAACTGACGACAATTAGAAATGCCAAGTAAAGCCAAGCCCTTCTCCACTTGGTCATTTTTTATTGAAATATTTTTCAATAGGGGACTTTCCTCGTTTAGACATTTCACGTTTAAAGCTATTTTAGACCTTTTTCATTTGATACCAAATTTGTTTAATTTTTATAAGCGGTTTTTTCATTATTAGGAANCAATTTATGTACGACTTAAAGCTAGGCTGGCTCTGCGGGCTGGCTCCATATTAACGAGCTCCTCTGTGGGCAAAACAAAGCATTTATATATACCAGCGGTTGGTAGCGGCATTGTTTTCGCCCAAATGTTTTGCGTTGGATTATACATTTCAACTAAGCCTTTGTAATTATTTGGTAAGAAACCACCGACGGCCAACAATTGTCCATTGAATGTTATGCCGTTGATGCCATGTCGTGCGGTAATCAATGAAGACACCTATCAAATTTTAAATTATAGTTGAGCTTATTGTTTTCAACTAAGTTTCTGCCCTTACTTACCTTCGTCCAGGTATCAGTATGCGGATTATAGCATTCCACATCTTGACGGAAAGGCGGCAAGTTTCCTGAACCGATTACGTATATGAGACCATTTAATACGGATGCCTGCATGAAAAGTTATAAAAGTTTTAGAATGCATATCTTTATATTGACGCTAGTCAGGAAACCCACTCCACAGTCATGTCGAGCAGTATGCATATCAGCACACTTAGTCCAGGTAGTCGTTCTTATGTTGTAGCATTCCACCGATCTTAGTTGCTGCCAATCCTTATCGAAACCACCGATTATATAAATAAGTTCGCCAATAGCCAAAGCAGTGGCATTACGTCGTGGCATTGACATTTTCCGAAGTAAAGTCCATTTTTTGCCGTTGGTGAGATTGAGTCTAATGAAAAAAGTTTTGAAAAATTTATACGATTTGAAATTACAATTATCTTTCATAAATGTTCTTACTTTTCCATAGTACCGAGGACCCTGTTCGAGCCATCATATCCGCCTATTGCATAAATATTACCATTGACTGTAGCTACACACACACTGCCTCTAGACGTCACCATTGCTGGCAATTCCATCCATGTCTGGGTCGCTAAATTGTATGAATATACACTACTTGTTGGTTGATCTTCCAACAAGCCGCCAACGGAGATTAGTTTTCGGTTTGAGTATGCTAAGCCTGAGTATATTCTAGGGAAAAGCAATACGTCGTATTGTATCCATTGCTTCGCAGATTCATCGCACCGATATATACAACTCTCATTGTCCTGAAAAAAACGTAAAACACTCACTGACGATTTATCTATAATTTGAAGTTATTCAGGCAGGTTCTACATTTTACTTCCAAGTGAATTTCAACCCCGGCCAATTTGAATTTAAAGCGCATTTTATTGAAATTCACTCGGAAGTGCAATGCAGAACCTGCCTAATTATTATGGGCAATATAACCGCGACCTCTGACGTGGTCTACTGCTCTAAGGAAAACTGAGGAAACTTCTTTTAGAACTGCCAAAAAAGACCTAAAGATTTAAGGATACCTATACAATATGAATCAGCGATCAGGGTTATTATCTCGACTTATTCCGGTGCATGGAATCGGCTGTTGCGGAAATCAGAATTCAACACTTTCTTGAACACACACAGAAACATTAAAAAACAGGTTCGACTGATAATGTACATATATATGCGCTAGGAGTGCCTTTTACTGGCGAAATTTCGGTGGTGGTGGACTATATAGATTTCAAAGCTCACCAAAACCACCAGAGGAAATTTCGCTGGTCTCATATGCTACCGATTTCTCGGTATCCAGCAAGGGCATTGATGATCTGTAATCGAAGGTAAGCATCTATTTCTCCAATCAGACTCACTTTTTCGCCAAAAACAGGCGAAAACCTTCTCCTGCGAATTACTCGACAACCATTTGCATATACCGCCTAGACGAAGGTCAAGATGATGTTGGGTATTCCGTCGATGGGTTGCTGCTCCGACTGTGAAAACCCCGAAATCATTACAATAGTAATTGAAATTTGCTTTGATTCTCCGCGTAAACAACTACAAGTGCCACAACATAGCCTTTTGATATGTAGCCGTATGGCACCTTAGTAAGCAGGTACACAGTTACTTGCTTGAAACCGTCTCCTTCGAACTTCACTTTAAATCTACGTCAACCGACTTCGGGACACTCAGAGCCAATATTTAGGGTCGTCGAATTGAAGGAACATGTGAAGGGAAAAAAGTAGAGGCCGCCAGTAGGTTCCCTTCGCCAGGAAAAATAAGTCGTCATCGTGTCCTACGTTGATCTCAGTTGGTGCAGAAAGGAGTTTGGCTATGCAGAATTTAGACAATGTAAAGCAGAAACCCGGTTATAGACTACCCACATACATATATTGCTTTTATTTTTTATAAAACAAACGACGATGCCTAAGAATTTTGGCCACGCTTGCACGGATAGCTAATGATTCGCTGGGTTATTTGAGCTGAAAGGGATTAGTTTAAGATATCCACTTTCGAGACGTCACTATATATATACATATATATATAAAATAAATCTTTATAAAAAAAACTCCCGAACGAATTCTCAAAGCTTCAAAAGTTCTAAATGCCCTGAGAACTAACGAAAATCACATAAATTGCATAGTTTCTTACCTTTTGCCAGTCACACTTTCGTATTGCCAAAATGGATTCCTTCTTTTGAATACTTCTCTCAGTCGCTCTGCGAGCAGACGGTGCCAAAGTCAAATTTTTATTCTTTACAGTTTTGGTTTGATTCACTCGAGCGCCACTATTTGTTCGCGATCCAATTTGGTCCGGCCTGAAATTGTGCAACGGCACGCTACTTGGAGCCTGGCTGGTTGTGATTACTGGGGCACC
>NW_016191590.1:3496-3562 GCF_001687245.7 Rhagoletis zephyria | reverse complement strand
GCACGATTTTAATATCATGACGGGGGCAGCGCTCGTACGTGCGCTCCAAACGCTCATAGAAGAGAA
>NW_016191590.1:0-3222 GCF_001687245.7 Rhagoletis zephyria | reverse complement strand
GTCCGGACATTCCAGGTGCATGCCCTCAAATCGTAGTCCTTTAAATGTTTGCCGGGTTCGTCATCATAAGGGGGGGTCTCATCCGAGGCTTTGCCTTGCTTCTACACTGGAAGTGGTTTTTACGTGGCGGGTCCCAAGCCCAGCGCAAAACCCATTTCTGGGACGGGGGTGGTTTCATAGCCAAATACACGTTTATATAGCGAGCCGCTTGCTCCAAGCAGACACCCGCTTGCAGCCGCACCTACTGGTGAACAGACGCTGCAGACTTCAGTGAGCCCTTAAACCGAATAAGTCGGAGTGGCCCCACCGAAGCTCCCTCTCTTTCTGCCGTGACCCAAGGCTCCACTCGGATTGGTTACCGCATCTCGCACATGGGTTGCTCACGTTGCCCAGAGTGCGCGAACGAGGACGCAAGAGTCGGGATTGAGTATAGCCATGAAACTGTAACTGCATACCCAGCGCAACGAATATACCCCATTGCACTCCACCAACAACGAATTGCTTCTGATTAAAAATGAATTGGTTGCACCGGTCCATAGTTTGATTTTGTTTAAAGAATGTTTAATAAAGGAAAACCTTACAGGATTCGCAGAGTAGTAATTATTTTCACATGTACTCTGAAACTACTTATGTTTTTGTCACGTCCGTTATAACCTCCTTTTCATTGATTTTGTCGAGACCAGCGTTCCAAGCGCAACTAATTCTTTGTCAACCAAAGGACTTTATAAAAGCTACACAACGGCGAATATCAGTTTTCGTATAGTTTATTTAACTTTAAAATCTCACGAATGTCACGTCCGATATCATGGAAGGACCCTTATAATAAAAACAATTTTAATAAATGTATATAATTTAGAAACGGTTAAAGCTATTGTCTTTACAAAGTCAATTCAATGGGTGTGAGTAAGGAAACTAATCATTTCTTATTTTTTATGGTATAATTTTATCAAATATTAATTTTCATACAAATTTTGAGACTGTTGCTGCATCTACTTGGCAATTGATACATTTCTTTGCAAGCTCGCGACAACACTGCTCAGAGCACGTCGAATGATTTTGGCCTCGATAAGAAAAATATTATCCACTCAAATATAACTGAAATCATCGGACACAATCGATTACAACCTCACCTAGACAGAGATTAAGTAATTTTAAATTATCTCACCCTTCATAATAAGAAATTCGTCCACCAAGTTCTTTTGGGAATCATAAGGCAAGCCGAAGGTATCTGTGGCACTCAGGGTTAGGTACGCTCTTCACGGATACAAAAGATTTGAGGTCGCCTATTCAAATACATATACGAACTAAAATTTGTACCTATATTTGTATGTGTGCACCTCCCAGCCAGCAAAAAATCCGAAAACCGATCCGGAAAAGGACAAAAAAGTGGATGAATTGCGGATTTTTGTCCGTTTACTGATTCCATTTCCGGATACTTTGACGATCCGTTTTCCCACTAAAGTGTGCGGCATAAACGTATGTACAGGCAACAGTATGTGAGACGGATACGCGTTTCGGCTGTTTTTCTGAAATTTGTCTGATTGAATTTTTCGATCAATACGCTTTCCTTCTGCACTTCACAGATACTTTTTCATGGTTCAAAAGAAATAAAATAATATTAGAAAGCGCACACTCCTCTGCACGCTCAGCCACTGCCGACTAAGCATGCATGCTTGAGCAAATAAAATACAATTATTGCTTTTAAATGACATCATCTTTTTCGAACGTTTTGAACGTTTTCCGGATACGAAAATTAATGATAACTGTAGGAGTTTTTCTATTCGTTTTCGGATACGGAAAATTTAACAAAACTGCACTGTCGGCAAAATTTTCGTTTCTTTGCTGGCTGGGTTTAAATAATTTCTCGTTTGTACTCGAGCAAATCTTACGCCACTTTACGCTCACTACAACGCGGACTACTGGAATTTTGTATTATATTTGTCAGTATGATTTGTATGCAGCTCTCAAGAAAAGCGAAAACTCTATATAAAATGACGTACAAGAAAGATAGTTTCATATTTGATTTATTTTTGAATATACATACATATGTATGTATGTACAACTAGAATTTAAAAAACCAAATTAATTATTTCCCTCGCTATGGCGCTTCATATTTTTATCAATCCTATCTTTGGCATAAATAAGATGCTTTTGGGGAATACGGTTGACGCGAGTTCATCAGTTTGGGATTATTAAAATGGCATATGAAAAATCATTTTGCCGAATTTTTCACCACGGAAATAAATCGACAAAAGTCGCCAATTGGTTGCCACGGACGATTGTTGCCTATTTCTCTTGTATTGAATGGTGGGAATAGACGTTTGAATGAAAAAGCATACGAAGAAATCAAACCATAGGCCCTAACAACGAATAAAAAATTGAAATGAATGAAAAGTGAGCCAACTTTTGTGGGCAATTGAGCGGCTTCGAACGGATGGACGTGCAATTTCGATTACTTTGTTGCACGACCCATGAAATGAGTTGCCATTTGTCACAGCAATGCACAAAATTTGTCAGTAGCACACATAGGCGTATAAACTTCATAGACCTGCACCCACTTATGTACATATATTTATAGTACATACATATGTACGCACACAGCCACATGTTTACAATGCAACAGATATGTACGGTTTCCAAAATAGATTGGGCAGTAAATACATGTAACTAACAATTGTGGCAAATAGGATTAAGTTAACTATAAAATCTCCACTTCAATGGACACACACTACCCTGCAAAAAATGGGACTAATCCGGGATGACTCCGGGAGCAATCGCAAAGGAGCATGCGACTAATACCACTTTTGATCTCTTTATATGGAATGAACTGATCGCTTTTGATCGAGCATGTCCTATGAAGAGACTAATTGTTCACCTTCATACCCGAAAGGGTATGAAAAGCGACTAGTCACTTTTAAAAAATAAAAATTAAAATTTCCGCCAGCTGAGATTCGAACCGGGGTGCTCCGTTTTGTTAGGCGAATACTCTCTCTGTGTGCCAACGCCGCACATGAAATTTCATTGACTAAGAGCGTACATGTCAATAAATCGTTAATAGTACCCGTCAGAGATGAGTTGGGGACTAATTGATCTCCAATTATACCCATAAGGGATGAGTCGAGACTAATTGACCTCCATTAGTACCCGTATGAGACTAGTTGCGACTAATTAATGCCCAATTGTACCCGATTGAGAGTAATCTCGGAATACTCTCTTTAGAGA
>NW_016191588.1:0-3562 GCF_001687245.7 Rhagoletis zephyria | reverse complement strand
TTCCACTTTGCCTCCCAGTACCGGTGCATGTGTTTGGCTGCTGCTGCTGCTGCTGCTGCTGTTGTCCCACATTCGCGCTACCTTCGCCTCAGCTGCGCTAGGAATGGTGCAAGAAAATGCATATCCAATACACGAAGGTAAAAATGAGTTTGCCCCGTGTGAGTAACTCATTTTGGCAGTGTTTGTTTATTTTCACTTCGGGAGCAATGAGCGGCTCCAACTTGCACTCAGGCTAAGGCATCAGGCGGCGGCCAAGCAATTCCTTCTCAGGTGAACAGTGATTCTTGTGCGTTGGCATTCAGGCACATTACTCATGTGGAGCCTCGTCCATTTCTAAGAGCTATTTGTTCTGCATTAGCAGCACAACACCAACGCATTTCCCCGCAAGCACCCAACTATAGCCGCGACCGACGATCGGCGAATCTTGAGGCCGAAATCAATGTGCGGCCTGAAATGTGCTTTTCCTCGCCTCAGTAACGCGCTTAGTTGTTTTTTGTATTTATTTATTATTTATACACATTTTTTAACATTAGCGTCAGCGATCGTCCGTTAGCCGGTTAGCCAGCCAGCCGAGTTAGTGCCTATGTGCTGACGTACACTACGCCCGTGCCGTGCGTCTGCGTGGTTTCGTTTGCTCTTTGGCTGGTTGCTTATTCCGTTGGCTGAACCTTCTTAACTGTTGCTTGGCCAGAAGTTGTTAACCATATTAAAGTGTTCAATGATTAATTACACGCACCCAAGATTAATTGAAATCAATCAAAAGTGAAGTTAACTAATGGCAACGCGTTGGCTGCGCATTCACCCATTTCACAGCCACTCGGCACAGAGGCACGTCTCCGGGTATTCCATTGACCCTATGGAATTTCTATACACATTCGCTTGGACAGATTGTTGTTAAGACTTTTGCTGCGCGGCCACAAGTGATAACAGTAATTGCTGGCATTGTTGTTGCTTCAAATTTTGTTTACAAAACAAAAGATGCACATTAAAAGACTCGCCCGAATATTCGAGTAAATCCAAAGCGCTCATCACAAACAATGAAGCTCAACGAAGTGTATCCTTGAATATCGTCTTCCCTTCACCTGCAAACATTTAATTTCATTGCCTAGCTTCACGACTCGCTAATCCAGCTAATAAACAGAAAAATCCCGCAAATTACATAGATTTGCCCTCAAACATGCCACTTAAAGCAACAACAACAACAAATTGGCTTGCCAGTGTACAACAAAGGCTCCATCCTGCAAAGAGCTCTCGTAAGCACGCAAATCAACCGAAATACGCAGATTACACGCGGCTTCATGCTCGATTCGCCGTCGTCTCATTCGTTCGTTGCGAACGCCTTAAGTTGGTGGTCGCTCGCTTTGTGTTTAATTGTCAATAGACATCAGCATCTTTGTGGCATCAATTGGATAAAAGCCAATATTTTTCAGTCGACTGCGTAGCCAACGATACTCTTAACACCATCCTCCACCACCGCCCAACAACAGCGCTCACTCCCTGCCTACTTCTGTCCGACATTGCAACAAACAATGCCACTAATCCCACCGGATATGTTCAATCAAAGTTCCAAGCAGCGGAGTGCGGAGTGCGGAGGCGGTGGTGGTGCGGCCGAGGCAGCCACCGCGACAGGGGTGGTTTGTTGTTGTCATTGAAAATCGCATTTCATTCATCATTCCTCGGCGCGTCACGTTTACTAACTACAATAGCTTCCTCCAGCTCCAAGCAACCCTCCTAGGGCCGCCTTCGATCTAAGTCAGGCCAATAAACCGCAATTGCGTGCACAAATTAAACTGAACGTCAACATACCTGCCAACAGGCGCACACACCCGCAAACATTTATCGGTGTTCGGTTATGTGGTGTGAGTGTATATGTATGTAGCCGGATATGATATTAAAATTACGTAATTATAATTAACCACACATGTGAGGAGATGGTTAAGTCCTCCTCCGGCCGCTCGTTTGTTTGTCGCTTTGTGCGAAGGTGGCGGTTGGCGGAAGCAAGGAAGCAGCGCGTTGTCCTCGAAAGTGAATCCGGAGAATGGGTTATTGTCCATTTTCGTGGCATGGCGCACATTGTGTAACCGATATAAGGATTTGCNAATTCAAATACATTTTGTTTTTTTTTTTGAAACTCAATGATGTATATTAGACTGCATCACTTCCCATAAAAAAAAAAAATGGTACTGATTTCCATTGGAATTATAAAATCTATTAATTTTAAATATTTCGGAAAAATATTAATATTTGCACGAGCTGTAACAAATTGAAAATACCTTCAAAAATTTAATTTTTCTAAGTATTTTAAAAAAAATCGTTTCAGATGACAAAACAGTTTACGCTTAAGTATTTGCATAAAATCATTTAAAATATTTTTTAACGGAATCATGTTTTTTTTGGACTTAGGTAAAGCGAAATAGATAAAGTATCTCTGCGAATCGTGAAATTATCTTAAAAATGGCATTCAAATGTTTTTGCATATTTTGCATATTTTAGTCATAAATGCATATTTTTGCATATTTCACATTTCTTGCATTTTTTTAGTACATATTTGGCATTATATTGCCTCTTGACGGAAAACTTTACAAATCTGCAGATCTGTGCATATTTTCTCTAGTTGGTAGTTTTACGGATTTTGTAAATTTGTTAGTTGGCAGTTTTACACAAACAAAATACACGTAAACCTCCATCTGACGAAGTACGGAGGTTAGTGTGAACACGGCTATCATTTATTTTCGATATAGTGCGACATCTATTGGCAAACATAAAAGTGTTGGTTTTTCATGTTTCCGGACCACTCTGTAAACCATTAGAAGGCAATTTTTAGTAACAATTTTACTCCAGGGAAAGTTTTGAAAGGCAACGCTTGTTAAAAATGTAAGTTCCATTTAGACGTTTTTAATTATTTGAATAATTTCTTAAAATCGTACATCATTTTAGTTGACCATGCCAAAATCAAAGAGGACTGAAGCAGAAAAATTACGAATATTTTTGAATGAGCATCAGGATGTCTTCAAGACAGATGGCAGAGTTCTTTTCTGCAAAGCATGCAACAAAGCAATAAGTCATACAACAAAATTTCTGGTAGAACAACATACGAAGTAACTTTAAAGACATTGACTTGCTAGTGTGTAGCGGCAAAAAGATATTTTTAAAAGCTCCATCGCGTGTTCACTTTTTTAAAGAAAAATTTCCTGATGTATCTTTTCCGCCAGATCCCACTATTACCAGATGGGGAACATGGCTGGACGCAACTGGATATTACGTAAAGTATTTTGAAGAGTTTTCAGAAGTGGTCAACGAATTCGACGCCAGAGAGTCGCTTTCGATTAAGAAAGTTCAAGAAACTCTACAGTCAAGCTCAATTAAATCTCAGTTGATTTTTATTCATTCAAATTACGGATTTTTAAGCGAAACCATTACAAANGTAAATCTCAGTTGATTTTTATTCATTCAAATTACGGATTTTTAAGCGAAACCATTACAAAATTGGAAAAAAAGAATTCACTTAAAACACAAATAAATAATATAAAAAAAAAAACTTTTTAATATACAACGCTTTTAT
>NW_016191587.1:0-3562 GCF_001687245.7 Rhagoletis zephyria | reverse complement strand
TTCTAACGGAACCGGAAGTGTTCCAAATTTTTTGGAACTTTTTTGTTTTTTAACATATTTTAATAATTATTTCACCATTTGATTTTTCAAGTCAAATAATGACAAAACGCAAAAAAATTTTTAAAATTGAACTATTTTTACTATAAATATAAGCTTCTAAATATGATCCAAAAAGAGAGTTTTTGGATCAACTTTGAAAATCAACTATTAAAAAAATATTTGAGATATTAAAATTTTGTTTTCTGCATATTTTTTATATGTTTTGAACTTTATTTTTAGTTATTAAAATTATTTAAAAAATTAAAAACACTTTGTTCCAATTGGAACTTTTAAATAAAAATTAATAAAAATTATTTTTTTGCTTTAAAAATGTTTATTGAGCGTGGTTTTTAAACAAAAAAATAAAACAAAACACTAAACACGTTCCAATGACTTTTTTATACACAAAACAATATTTATTAGTTTACATAATAACATTTCAAAACAGTGTTAGTTGTGATTTTCATTTTTTGAAAAACATGTTTTACAAAGCCACAATTGACATATGTTGCAAAAAGTATAAACTGAAAAAATAAACATATAATTAAAATTTTATAAAGGAATTAAATAAAATAATTGTTTTGCATTACCTCTACTATTACTTTTTGCCATCTTTTTTTGTTGTGTCGGCAATTTCGAACCATCGATCTTCTTAGTGCAACTAGCGCAAAAACGTCTATTTTTTTTACTTGATGTTACCAAACGATGAACAATGCTTGAAATTTGAATTTGACTTTTCAATTCCACTAAAAAAATTTTTTAAATCAATGCAAGCTGATGACAGCAAAAATACTACTTACTCTCTTTCTTTCCTTCTTGAATTAATTTGATGAACAATTTTGTGGATTCTTTTGGAATTGTTGTGTTTCGCGAATCAAAATTTTGAATTGTGCTTCTATACAACTCAAACGCGTTTACGACTGCCGTGTTGAAAAGCAATTCATCAATTAGTCTTCTGTACCATTTTCTTCCTTTCACAAAAATTGACTTGTTAGTTTTTGCATCACTACGGTCGACAGGATCCTTATTTTTGTTGTAGTAGGCAGTAGCCACCGGGCGTGTCATAGGACCAAAATCTTTAAGAACTCGATTGGGCGTTTTTCCTTGAGCCACAACGTAATTTTTTACTTGGTTGTTTTTGTCAACAATTTTTTCGCGGCAATTTGAATGAAATGTAGATAAAATCATATAACTTTTCTTGTCACTTGTGTTGGGTCTTTTGTAGTCTCTTGCTCGATAAATTAGTATTTTCTCTTGATCAGAAAAATACGATTTCATTTCTCCAGCTTTGACTTCACTTTTTAGTTCTTCTGGAATTCCTTTTCTGGTATTCTTTATTGTGCCTTAAATTTTAAAATCAAATATTTTTGATTTTAGTTACACTCTCAAGTAACCTGATTTTAATGCATCTGTTCAAAAACAATACTCACCAACTAGATAAGTCTTGTTATTTGCTAGCCAAATAGCTAATGGAATTGAAGTGTACCAATTATCTGTGCAGAGAATATGACCTTTGTTCAGATACTCTTGAAGAAGAATTTGACAAACGTAATCTGGAGTTACTTTTGCAATTTCTGGATCAGAAACGTAGGGTAGAACTTTCAAAACATATCCGGTTTTTGTTGCGAGCTTAAATTCCTTGGCCCCATATTTTGCTTTTTTATTTCTAATGTAAACGCGTTGACCGCGACCATGCCATGGGACCAAGGTTTCGTCAATGCAAATTTCTCGGCCAGGAGAATAATATTTTGAAAAATTCTTGTTGAGTTCATCAAACAGTCTTTTTACTTTGCACATTTTGTCACCATCTGAAAGGGCATCTTCATCGTCAGAAAAATGCAAGTACTTGTGAATATCGCAAAATCGGTAGTATTTCATTACTTGATTGACTTTTTCACCCGAAGAACAAGGATTTTCAGGATCAACAACCCAGTATTCCTTGAGTTCATGTTTCTAAAAATATAATAATCAATGCAAGCTGATGACTTCACAAAACTACATTTACAAAAAAACCCTAATTATTATACCTTATTGTAAGCCATCATTATTCGAAGTCCAAAATACACTTTTAATTCACCCCTTGTCAAATTCTTCCAGCGGCGCTCATTACTTGTATATTTCTTGAAGGGATCAGATTGAATCAAACTGATTTTTTTTCTTGCAAACTTGTTCGTTTGATCGACAATAAAGTCACAAATATTGTTGTCGACTAGAAGACAAAATGCGTCGTAAATTGAACTGATTGTATCATTTCCAACATAACCAGTAGTCTCTTGAAAAAATGAAAAATTCTAAAACATTTGAAAATAAATTTTTAAGTTATTTTTGTTTCATCAAAAACGCATTTTTCAAAATTATTTACATAAGTCAATTGACTGTTTTCTTCACAATTTTCCCCATTGCAATCCGAAAGAAGTCGCCAATCTGTGGGAAACTTTTCAGGCAGTTGATAATTATCATCATCGTCATCGTTTTCATAATCGCTTTCTTCATCATCACTTTCATTTGACGGCTCATAATCAGAGCATGAATCTTCATGGTGAAATTTGTCTCCAAAAGCAGTCGTAAACCAATCTTCACAAGGTTCTAAAAAAACAACATCATAGTAATCAATGCAAGCTGATGACTCCAAAAAATAATTTTGATAAAATAAAAGTAAGTAATACCATCATTGGAAGAATCAATGTCTTCAGTGTCAGAAGCAGTTAGCATTTCTTCTTCAAAAACTTCATTCTGTTCTTTATTGCGACATTCTTCAAGCATTTCATCTTCACAAAAATTTATATTTTTGTTATATATTTTTAAAAAGAAATTCAAATAAGTTACCTTCAGAAACAGAAACATTTCTTGATGATCGACGAAACACTGCAGATTTTTTGCCTGAACGAGTTTCCATTTTTGATCAAATTGAAACAAAAGCAACAAAAGCAACAGCACAACAAAAAAACACGCTCAAAAAACTTATTGCTTTTTGTTGAACGACTATTTTGAATAAACGCTCTTTGAGTAGTTTTTGCCATCTAGCTAAATTAATGTAAAAAACATTTTTTAAACTTAAAAACATGTTAAAAACACAATAACAAAAATCAAAACAATTTTAAAATAAAAATAAAATTTTCATTAGTTTTTAGAGCAAAAAAATAATTTTTATTAATTTTTATTATTAAAAGTTCCAATTGGAACAAAGTGTTTTTGACTTTTTAAATAATTTTAATAACTAAAAATGAAGTTCAAAACATATAAAAAAATATGCAAAAAACAAAATTTTAATATCTCAAGTATTTTTTGAGTAGTTGATTTTCAAAGTTGATCCAAAAACTCTCTTTTTGGATCAACTTTAGAAGCTCATATTTATAGTAAAAATAGTTCAATTTTAAAATTTTTTTTGCGTTTTGTCATTATTTGACTTGAAAAATCAAATGGTGAAAGAATTATTAAAATATGTTGTAAAACAAAAAAGTTCCAAAAAATTTAGAACACTTCCGGTTCCGTTAGAATTTTGAAAATAGCACTAAAAGTCTTA
>NW_016191586.1:0-3562 GCF_001687245.7 Rhagoletis zephyria | reverse complement strand
TTTTTTTTCAAAACAAAAAGAGTATTTTAAAAGAAATTCAACTTTTTACTCACCGCCCTCCAAAGATATATCCCAATCCGTCTCATCGTCCACATCTTCTTCGACCAAATTTGCGGCAGTTGAAGCCAAAAGGCCGAACAAAAAGAGGAAAACTACGCGCATTCTAAATCTTTTCTACACCATAATATTATATTGGAATGGCTGCGACGCCGCTTTATATACTGTTCAGGTTCGAAAAGATCATAAAATAATACTCAAAAAATAACAGTAGTATATTCGCTGGTGGCTTTTATTATTTTAATGCATGTTAAGATTATTTATAATACACTGCGGAGCATAACTATAGACATTCATTAACTCAAACGACCAAATTAATTTTTTTAAAACCTTCGAATAACAAAGTGCAACCAAAACTGATGTATTGTGGAACGATTTTCCGTCATCCCTTATGAATTTTGGTTTGGAGACAAACCGGTTTAGGCATTGTGCCATCTTCAGTGTCACTTTTCGTTCTCGTTTTCGTTCGTGCCGAAGATAACATCGAAATTCGCGAAATAATTCAGAGATTGGCGCGATTAGACAAATTAGTGCGAGGGTTTTGAAAGCATTTTTTAACTAATTGAAATTCATTGAGGTTCTGTTCACTGCTCGATGTTTTTAAGTTATAATTTGTTGATGATTTTCGACGTTTAGCATTATTTAATAAAGAAATAATGTGCGTCTATTGAGTTAATGAATGTCAAAGGCCGTTAACCCGGGGCTACCGATTTTTTCCCAAAATTTCTTTAACAAACTCGAGAAAATGAGTGCGTCTATATTTATGCTCCTCAGTGTAGAAACACTTGATTAATGCAGGCCATTTTTTCAAAGGATTGCAAATTTGATTAAGCATGATTGATTACAATGTACTGAGTGTATACTTGTACTATTTACATAGTAGCATANTTGATTAATGCAGGCCATTTTTTCAAAGGATTGCAAATTTGATTAAGCATATCATTATGATTGATTACAATGTACTGAGTGTATACTTGTACTATTTACATAGTAGCATATATGTACCTAAATACAAGTACCTAAGTCGTAAACCCGCTGTAATATTTAGCACCTCGTTACTGACGGGGGTCGGTCACATGCTACATTTGTACGTAGCAAATACCTAACTCACTGTTTACACGACGGTGAAAACTTCTTCAATATTGTCTGATTATAAAAATGCAATGAGATGGCTATCGAAAAGGAAAATAAACTTAAGAATGTGGATTGATGGTTAACGAATCGTTTACATAAATACTTACGTATACTACTTAACAGTGTTGTGAAAAATGCATTAACGGTACATTAAAGCATTAACGATGGTGTAAAAATTAATGCAGTAATTTTGGAAACTTAATGCAAATAAAAATTTCAGTGCTTTANGATGGCTATCGAAAAGGAAAATAAACTTAAGAATGTGGATTGATGGTTAAGGAATCGTTTACATAAATACTTACGTATACTACTTAACAGTGTTGTGAAAAATGCATTAACGGTACATTAAAGCATTAACGATGGTGTAGAAATTAATGCAGTAATTTTGGAAACTTAATGCAAATAAAAATTTCAGTGCTTTGATTTTGATAAAATTTCAATGCACTAATTATGAAAAATATTCTAATTAAACTGGTTTTCATTAAATTACCCAAACTAATGCTAAAGAAAAATTTTAATGTATTAAAGTCTTTAAGTTTTTTATNGATTTTGATAAAATTTCAATGCACTAATTATGAAAAATATTCTAATTAAATTGATTTTCATTAAATTATCCAAACTAATGCTAAAGAAAAATTTTAATGTATTAAAGTCTTTAAGTTTTTTATTTATAAGTTGTCTGATAACAGTTATTTCTCTTTTCGTCAATATTCTTATGTTTATTGCAACGTTTATCAGACAAAGTAAAAAATAAACGTTGCGCAATAACTGTTATCAAACAACGGTAAAAATAAAAAGCAACAACAAAGAAACAATTTATTTTTTTATTCTGTAAATCAAATTTTTAAATTCTCTTTTTACGGAATGTACATACTATTACACCCGCAAACATAGTTGACCGCGAAAATAAGTTTACGCGTCCTTCTTCGCCGTCAAATATTTTAACGCGTCTTTCTTCGCCGTCAACTATGTTAAGAGTCTTTCTACGCTGAAGTTTTTTTAATGCGCCCTTCTTCGCGGTCAACTTTTGAGCTCGCGCCTTTATATATGTATGTCTAGTGACTTAATGCACTTTCAGCTTTTTTGGTTGATTTATCAATTGATAATCTAGAACCGAGTTATATTCGATCACTATTTCCACTATTCGGACTCAGTTAAGAAAAAATTAATCTCAATTTTAACCGTAATATTTGCAAAGATTTTTGTTGTAGATGGATTTGAGTTCGGAGGTTTGCCAAAACTTCTTAATATTTTGAAATAACGTTCCGACTTCAATTTTAACTTTAAGAATGCATTCGCATGTAAATAAATATGTTTGTATGTACATATATATTTAGGTAAACTTCCAGTCATTAGTTAACCCTTTCAGGACTAAAACCCTATTTAAAAAGAAAAAATTGGAATGCTGCTGTAAAGTTGTCTTTCATATTGTTTCCTTAAAAAAAATATTTGAAGACTAAAAATATTTCTTTTAAATTGTGTGAAAATCTGTAGACAAAAATGAGGCAATTTCATAATTTTTTCTAAAAAAAAATTCCCTAAAAATAGTTTTTTGCACTTTTTTTTTAATTTTGGTAAAAAATTATTTTTTCCGAAAAAGACTATTTTTTCTCCAGGTACAAGATTCCTCTCAAACAATATTTTAAATTAAATTAAAATCATTGTTTTAGCAAAAAACATATTTTTTGTTCTAAAAAAATGTCTCCTTACAAAAAATCCCAATTAATTAAAAAACAGTTTTTTCACTTATAAGTTGGGCAATATGTTTTTTCANTTAAATTAAAATCATTGTTTTAGCAAAAAACATATTTTTTGTTCTAAAAAAATGTCTCCTTACAAAAAATCCCAATTAATTAAAAAACATTTTTTTCACTTATAAGTTGGGTAATATGTTTTTTCCTAACAAAATATATATTGCTTGTTTCTTTAAATTTTTTTCTCAAATCCTCAAAACTCCTATTTTTTTTTTAAAGAAAGTCATTTTTCTCAACATAAAGTTATATTTTACCAAAATAAATATTTTTCTCCAAAAATAATGTTTTCCCAAAAAAATTATTATTATTATTTTTTATTTCTGGCAAATTTTTTCTAATTTTTGTGAGAATAATTAATCTCATGAAAATCATTTTGTCTATAAAAGTTTGTTAAAATTTTGATAATTATTGAAATTTAATGCTAAAAGGTATATATTTTTCTTAAAATCCCCAAGAAAATATAAAAAACAAGTAATTTTTATGCAAACAACAAAACCAACTTCAATTCCCATATACAAATTTAAGATTATTGTTAATTTCTTAAAGATCCAATGACTGGATCTTAACCGAATTATTATGGGACCACCTTTGAGGTAATACCTTTCCTTAAAAAAAAA
>NW_016191584.1:0-3563 GCF_001687245.7 Rhagoletis zephyria | reverse complement strand
TTTTTTTTTCGACATAAATATGGTTCTGAGTCGTGACAACCAGACTGACTTATTTCGAACTCTTTTAGTGTCATAAATTCTGACGTGAAGAAGAGTGACAAAGTTTACGTAGAAGTTAAAGTTTATTAATAAACAGAATTATAAAGAATACTTGTTTTTAATATTTCATATTAGACTCTAAAAGGACTCTTAATTTGGTTTGATATTAGCTTGCCCCTCTAAGAAGGGAAATATGCTCTTTTCTGAGTCTGTTTTGCCCTCTTAATGAGGATTACAACTCTGAGTTCTGAGACATTTCTGACGGTAAAAATAAATGAGTCTGAATGTTTACAGGGTCTCCATGCGAATCAAATAAATACTTACATTTTTTACATATACTCCTGTATGCACATACGTATGTATGTATGTATACATTTATTTAAGTATTTTGCACTTACAAGCGCACCTCAAATTTCTAAACATCCAATAGCCGCCATTGCTAGAAATCACCGGCGCCCACGAATAATTCAAACAACATTCGAATTTTGCTTGCAATTTTATGCGTATTCACCTCATAAACTGCAGATGTTTGTAAGTTTGGATTTTCAAACAATTCTTCTATGAAAAGCCACCCACCCAGAGTCAACGGTGAACTATCCGCAAAAAAAAAAAATGGTTTACCTCAAAATTCTTTGTTTTGTAGATGCTATAGCATATTTAGGTATCCAAGTATGTGTATATAGATTTACACACATACATACGTTTGTGGTAGTGCACTTGTGTTTACAAATCCGTAAGTAGGTGCGTTTATGAAAATATGCTTTGTTTATGTTAACCTCCTTTTGACTGCGTGTTTTTTCGCTTAATTCTTTTGCTTTTTCGTTTCTCTTTTTAAGTCTGTTTTATCTTCTCGTTTTTTTTTTTTTTTTTTGGTATTTAGTTAGTATGCCACATTTGTGTTTTAGTGAAAAGTAGCTGTGTATTTTCTCTTTGAGCATATGCACATATGTACATATGTATGTATGTATGTACATATGTATGTAGCTATATGAAAGCCTGTACGATTGCTATTGGCAATTCTTTCAATCACAGATGGTGCAAATTTCAAATATGTATAAATTTAGCTCATAAACTAATAAATAATTGTGTGCGTCATCTATGTATGTATGTACATGTGTGCATAATAAACCGAATAAAGAACTATTCCGTGGCAGCACGCGTTACCATTTGTTATGAGATGATGCAAAATCCTCTCGGAGTTAGCCTACCTACCACGCATGATTAGTTGAGTGGTTGAGTCAGACCGAATTTCTTGCGACTAGCCTCACATTTAACATATGTATATGTAGTTAATAAAAATATGAATATGAAAGAATGCATATCAAATAAAAACGACAAAACGGCTCCAGACAATTTCCAGCTAATAAAATCTCTTTGAACCCGTAACTAAACAAAATTTTTTGAGGGCTTCTTTTACCTTAACAAAACGGAGGGGATAAATTAGAAGGTACACAAAAAACAGTGTTTAAAGTTTCTATAACACTCTCATTATTAAATTCTTAATTTTCGAATTAAAATTATATTATCCGAAAGGTACGAATCTTGAAATATTTTTTATTTTTATAAAGAATCTATGTAAAATTAATAGGCTCCCCTGGCTCTCTTGGCCTCTTATTTACTTTGAATACATACGTTCGTAGTAATTCAAATTCAATGATCAGATTTCACGAAAAGTCAGACTACGACGAATAACAGATAAAATTATGGCTGCCACAAATGACGATTCAAAAATTTAAAATTTTTTTGTGCAACGAAACATCAATTTTATCTTATCTTATATAGTATATCTAAATAGGCAGACATGTTTTCTTTACAGATAAAGATCTAAGTTAAAGTCAAGGAAATGATAAATATAAAAATGAAAAGATAAAAAATGGCATAAACAAAGATCGAAATAAAGGTAGAGACAAAAACGAGAAAAATAAAAAGATAAAATTGAAGAATGACATGTTATGTTGTGTGGTGGTGTGTTGTGTTGTATTTCGTTGTACTGTATTGTGTTGTGTTGCGATGTGTTGTTTTGTTTTGTGTTGTGTTATGTTAAGTTTATGCTATGTTATGTTGGGTTGCGTTGTGATGTGTGGTGTTGTGTTGTATTATTTTGTATTCCTTTTTGTGTTGTGTTATGTTATATTCGGTTATGTTGTTCAAGGCATTCCAGCTCAATTCGCTTCAATCAACTCAACTCGGTTCAGCTCAGCCCATCTCAACTCCTCATAATTTAAAAGGTTGAATTTCGACCGCTAGGCGAACACTAATATTCTTGAAAAAGGAAATTTAGCTATGGTTGTTGTAGTGGCTTACTTAGCCCTGCCTCGATCAGACAATCCTACAATCGTTGTTTTCCAGCTCAACTAACGATAGGGCCAGGAAAGGTGATGTTTCGAAAGGGTCGGACCAGAGGAAGAGCTTTGTTAGCTGAGTGGGATTTAGTGGGCATGTGAAGAGGGGAGAATCTCCTCATACTGGACACTCATTCGAGATGTTGGGTCTAGTCTGCATAGGTGGCTGTTTATACATCTGTGGTATCTAGGCCGAAGTAACTCATAGTTACGGTGACCATTCGTACTGATTTTGGCGGGACAGTACGGATTTTGACGAAATTGTCCCGCGGAATATTTTTCAAAATTCGGGACGTAAACTGACAAGAGTCTCTCTGGCCCAAACACCATTTTTCAGGCCAAACATGGCACCACTATCGTTATCACAAAGAACAGATTATATAAGGGAGCCATAAACATAGCCAGCATCTCTATTTTCTATGATCATGGGTTATGTTTTATTCTGTCAAACAGTATTCAAATTCCCCAAAGAATTTTTGGGAAAGATACAGATATGACTCCTTGGCCCCGTATGAATCTATGTATATACCTCTTTCTTCTTTATCAACTAGATTTATGCGTCTTACTTCGGCGAATTTTTTTTTTATGCGTGTTTTTTAGTAAATTCTTTTTTCGCGCGACCCTTTCCGCCGTAAAAACACCCGCACGTTTTTATTCGTGTTTAGTGACGATATGTATATAGTGTGTGTATACATTTTTTGGATAATTTTTCAATTTTTTTTCTTTGTTTAGTTGTAAATAAAACTGTATTAAAAGATGTTATGTCTTTTTATTCTAAAAACAAAATTGTATATTCGGATTCAATGCTTTAGAAATGTCCGATTTTTGTCCACAGAAATCTGGTCACTGTACTCATAGTCCAGTATGTCGAAGTTTGGCTTTATTTGAATTCAACGGTTAAGGAGTCATAGTACATATGGGATCGCGACACTGCGCGCCAATCGAATTTTGCATAGACATACATTTGTACTTTCTTCTCAAAAGCTCGCCATATACATATTTAAGAACAGACTTTAAAAGTGGACACCTTATTTTTTTCACTTAAACGCTGCTATGATACGGTTGACGTGGAATTTCCCATAATCATCTTTATACATATATGTATGTATGTATGTACTACACATATACATATTTATGTATGTATGTGTAGACACTTGTTCGCCGTTTACTTTGTTTTTTAAG
>NW_016191582.1:0-3563 GCF_001687245.7 Rhagoletis zephyria | reverse complement strand
GTGCAGTAGCGGTTCAAAAGTAGCGATAGACTCCAGCATTACTGGAGGGTATGCACAGATAGGTAGAATTTAATATAACTACTACATACTCGTATGTATGCGTGTACTATACATACATATTTATGTGGAATTGTTGTACCTACCCTACAAGACATTGCTGAGCACTTTAGGCAAAAATTCTCACACATTTACACTTTTGTTTTTGTAGTACGGCATAAATGAGTAGTTTGACTATTAGTACTGAGGACTTTCTGATGACAACATTGAGGGGAAAGTACTCAATTTTTTCCCATGGCCTGAACGAAAATGAGGACTTTGATAAGCACTTTTGTGATTAGGGATAATGATAATATGAGTACTCATATGATACTCAGCTGTCTTGTAGGGTATGCTTATACTTATGTATATGGAAATATGCATGCTTTCACTATAATCAGTAATTATGTATGCATGCATTAATCAGAGGCATTGTCGATGTATTGTTACGGTTACTTAAGACAATAAGGGTGTTCGAAGATACAAACACAAATACACTAATTAAAGTGAATGGTTTCGGGGCTTTTCCCAAAAAATAAAAAAATTAATAAATAAAGCCATGACCATTTCTAGAGGTAAAAAAAGTTATTTTGCGGCGTCCAGCAAAATTCAAGACTGGATTATGTGAAAAAAAAACTCGGTGAGGTTAATTTAAAAATAATATATCGATGTACCAGTGTACTTGAATGAAGCATTTTGCGAAAATAAAAACACGGTGCTCCAAAAAAAAAAAAAAATAGTTGCATGTACTTTTTAAGTCATGTTCTACCAGTCTAAAAAATAATTTTGACATTAGAAAAAAGATTATGCGGACTTTGGGCTCAATTTACACCCTAAACTTGTATTATTTTTTTGCAGTATTATATCTACTTTATTTGGACCCAAAAATGGATACTGCGGTTTTTCCAAAATACTGCATATATAAGAAAACATTTTTTTTTTGCTACCTTAATTTTTTAATGCACAGAACTACTATCAATGCATCAGTCGTAGATACAAAAACGATATAAGCTAACAGTTTTGACAATTTTCCTTTCGTTTTTTTAATGTTTATTAGGGAAAAACCTGTCAAAATTCTGCGCTATTTTTTGATACTTTAAACTAGAAAAACTTTTTAAATTTTCTAAGTTTTGTTAGAAGTTAGAAATTTGGATTTTGTTTAGCCGAATCTTTTTGCCTAGGGTGTTCAACAGGTGCACACAGCACATAAAAAACTGTTTCACAAAATACTGGACTTTAAAAAATGTGTTTTTTTTTATGAAGATACTGCAAACCGAAATTTTTTCGTAGAAATTTTTTTTTTCTTCCGAAAAAAATACGAGCGTTACCCATACCAAAGCTTTTAAAAAGAGCTATTCTTGATTTTAATTGTACAAAAATTCTCCAAGCCATAAAGATTTGTCGATTTTCATTTTTTGTAGCAATATTTTTATCTGACAGAATTTGAAAAGTGCTAAAGCCGTCTTTAACAAGGTTTGATTTTATCGTCAGGTTTGAGAGGGCCTGGATGTATGCTGCTATCTGAAAAGACAACTAGAAAGGCGCCCTCCAAACCCCTTTCGAGGTTTTATTTGGTGGATATAATTGCTAANCGCGGTGTTATAAAAAAAATTAATAAAGAGGTGTTGACTAATTCCAAATCATCCTTTTCTATGTGTTATTAAACAACGCACTAAGCATAACTTTAAGGCAAAACTTAAGCAATTTGATAGATGGGCAAAAGTCAACATAAACACACCCAAAGTCTTATGAAAGCACATTTGAATGCATTTTTTTTAAGTCTGCGTACACATAAACCTACATAGGTATGTATGCACATTAGGGCGGGGCAATTTGTATGGTAAGATTTTTTTTTTCTAAGATAATACGTCCATAAGAGCATGGCTCTAAAATCGATTTCAAACCTGCGAAATTTTAAAAGAAGTTAAAAAGGTTAGAAGAAGTAGATTAATATTTACTTAAGTGTTACGAATGTATTTTTTTTTTTTTAATTTGTACTTGGACGTTTTTTGATACGAAGACGCGACGCCTTTGGCAAAGAACAATTCTAAAAAATCAACGGTAATTTTTAGAAACTTAAAACTCGCACCGTGGGCCGTATGCATAAAACGGAAGCAAATGTTTTTTCTCAAAATTTCCGACCTTTTAGAAGGTAGGAAATTTTAAGTAAAACCAATTGCTTAGTTTTTGTGCATACGGCTCTTTAAATCCCACATTATACTCAAAAAAAATTTCAACACTTCTTAGAAAAGAATTTTGAAATTTGTATGGATTTTGTAAATTTTTATTTAGTTTTCTACAAAGTTGTAAAATTGGGTATATATCAGGGACCAAAAATAACTGTTATCTCGAATTTAAAAATTGAAAACGTTGCCCGAATTCTGAAATTTAACGAAAACGCTGCTTCATAACAGTTATTAGATGACAAATATTTTTTATTTCGCCGATAAGAGTTATGACCCAAAGTTTATTTTTTACGTTCTTTGCTAACAGTTATTGCCCAACGATTATTTTTACGTTGCTTCATAACGGTTATTTTCCAATATTTATTTTTTACGTTGTCTGATAAACGTTTTAAGATAAGAATATTGACGAAAACGGAGAAGGCTACGAAGGTAAAGATGATGAAGATAAAAGAAGAGGAGTGAAATAACTGTTATCAAGCAACGAAAAAAATAAACGTTGAGAAATAGCAATTATTGGCGACGGAAAACATATTTCTCCTGCATAACAGTTATTAGGCAATGTAAATAGTAAGCGTTGGGTTATAACTCTTATCGGCGAAATAAAAAATATTTCTCATCTCATAACTGTTATGGAACAACTTTTTTCGATAAAACTTATAACTGTTATGTCCCTGGTTTATAGGCGTTTTAATAGGGATTAAACTGTACTTTAATTGAAAATTCCTAAAAATCAATAAATGGACATGAGTAGCAAACAACATCATTTTGAATTGGGGTGCTATCGATTTGACATATAATTTGCTTTGTAGCGCCATCTTGTGGATATTTTAATAAAAAGTAGATATCAAAATTAAAGTTTTCGTACCAGAAAACCGCCAAGTACGATTTTTTATTAAAAAAAAACATTCGTAGCATTTTAATAAATATTAATTTGCATGTTAACCTTGTACTAATTTAAGATAACTTCTTTTAAAATTTCGCATTCTCGAAATTTACCTTAGTGCTATGGTCTAGTGTATTTTCTAGCATAGAGTTTTATGTTATATCCGAATCTGCTGGGAACGATTTAGAAAACGAAAATGACCCGCCCTAATGTGCAGACATACAAACATACTCGCTTTGCGTAGGCGTTCATTTGCATAGCGCTATTTATGATCCTGCCCATGGATAAGCAGGCGTCCAGTCATAAATAGGCGAACCTTTGCATATACATACATCTATGTACATATGTATGGCCATAATCTTCATATCCCTTCCCTTTGCCACCCGCGTGCATATCTACTCTTAATCGCCAGTGCAAGCCCTTTGGCTGTGACAAACGCAAATCGTAAGTGCATTTAT
>NW_016191581.1:0-3563 GCF_001687245.7 Rhagoletis zephyria | reverse complement strand
GCAAACCAAATTAACAAAATCATAAGTAACTGCATACACATATACATATATATGTACATATTTTCTGCGTACACTTGTCGCATGGGCGGGTGTAGTGTTAAGTTATGCAGACTGGACATGTGATTTTGATTAAAAAATATATTATTTTTTTATTTCCTTAGTATTTAAGTAGTAGAAGACCATAGCAGAGGGTAGATTTCATTAACCCATTTGCGCCGGACGCAACTGTGGTTTCATCAACCCCCTTGAGCCGTAGCAATTGTCTATTAGGGGGTGCTCCCTACTATCGAAAACGCCCTCCACGTCCAAGAAACATCCTACTGCCACCTATTTGTGCTTCAAAGGCTTCTCAATTTCCCTTGTTTGACTCCAACAGCCTGGATAGATCTTCCGTTAAGATAGGCAAATTGGTATCTACGAAAGTGTTGCCGGTAAGGAAACTATCCCTGATATGCCTATCTACATTTCTCTCTGTTGTTTTTAGTAGAAAGGACATATGACTAATGAGCCGGAATGACTTTGGTTAGTCTGTTGGTTTTCCCTACACCTCTGGGATGTAGCGGACCGTCACTTCTTGCCATTGTAGTGTAAGGGACCCCCACTCAAAATATGCTCTAAAAAGCGGTACAAAAAGGATTATCAGGCGGTGGGGAAGTCATAGCCCATAGGAAGATATAGCCCACCATATTTTATCCCCGGCGAACAATCCTGTGGCGATTCTCCCATCCTCCAGGGTCGTTTTATCCCAGTCTGGGTGCGGATGGTATTGGTTGTGCTCAGTGGCAAGCAATCAGGAAAATGCACTACGGCTAGCAAGTTAAGGGATGCTATGCAACAACTATTCGTTAAGGATCCGTAGGGTATTTCCATGAGCCTTGACCCGTTAGCAGAGCTGTAAAAATTTGCAATCAATTTTTTTAGCAATCAATGATTGTGCTTGTAATAGGATTATAATCAAAATTTATTGCATTTTTCAGATTGTAAAAACTACAATCAATTTAATTGTAATCAAATTTGATTGCAATGATTGTGATTGCAATCAAATCATTGATTCAAGCAAACATTTTAATTGCAATCTCAAAAATGCAATAATTTATTCATGAAAATATTTAGCAGATTTGTCTTACAAGTTTAAGTTTGACAACAGTAGCCAGAAAGTTGATGCTGCTTGAAGAAAAACATTTTATTCAAAAAACGCCAAAAAATATTGAAGACACGTGTGTGAAATTTCAGCTTGTAAGACAAATATGATAACTTCTGAATTACATAATACCTTACAATATTTACAATTTACAAGACCAAATATAAAATGTGCGAACCAAAACTTTTTGTGCGAATATATGACCGCCTAACTAATGTTCAAAGTAAATGCACTTGCAGTGCGCAACAACTATACAGAAGGGCCAAACCGAGCAAACGAACGGCCGCATAAAAGGGAGATGACCCCCTATCTCAGAATTTGGTTGAAAACGCCCTATCTCAGAATTCGGTTCAAAAACGACTTATCTCAAACGAAAATACATCGAAAATGTGCTGATATATGGCATTTTTGCATCGGCAGTTGAGATAGGGCGTTTCTGAACCGAATTTTGATATAGGGCGTTCTTAAATCAAATTCTGAAATAGAGCGTTTTTGAAAAATTTCCTGAGATAGGGCGTTTTCGAACTGGCTGCCGAGATAGGTTGATCTTCCACTCAGCCACCGATACGTTATACTACTAGGGATGGTTGAAAAACACGATGGAGGTGCTGTTTAGTTGCAGCTTTGTCATGCAGAAAATCGAATTTTTATGCACGCACATTGTATATGCCCTCGATTAGCGGAACATTAAAGACGACAATCAAAACAACCTACTGCTAGGTGTAATGCCGTGAGGGGCGCTGCTAATGTGATGCGTTAACCCATTGAGGGCTTGTGTGCCTCACAATCGTACTTCCAATCATTCACCGAAATAAATGTCGTTCAGACAGATTGCAGTTTGCAATTTTTATGCAATGAGTGATTGCAATCAAAAATTAATTACAATCAAAAACTTATTGCAATCAATTTCTTCTAAATGATTGCAAATTTCAAATATAAGCAATCAATGTTAATTGCAATTAAACCAGATTGCAATATTTCGTAAAATATGCGATTGCCATCCAACTTGATTGAAATTTTTTTCGGCCCTGCCCGTTAGTATGCGTTTTTGCGAGTATTCTTTGAGTTCCTGCGCTTCCTGTAAGGTTCTTGATCACTCTACAGAAANGATTGCAAATTTCAAATATAAGCAATCAATGTTAATTGCAATTAAACCAGATTGCAATATTTCGTAAAATATGCGATTGCCATCCAACTTGATTGAAATTTTTTTCGGCCCTGCCCGTTAGTATGCGTTTTTGCGAGTATTCTTTGAGTTCCTGCGCTTCCTGTAAGGTTCTTGATCACTCTACAGAAAAGAGAGGATGAGTTACTTTTTGCACATCTTATACTTTTATTGTACTCGGTGAGGGCATGTTTGTATGTCTCCCATGAAAAAATATGTTTATCTTCATCATTACTTTTGGTGAAATACTTTAAAAGGCATGAGTACTTACATTGACAACTGCATAAAATTTTATTTCAAGAGAACACATAAATATTTTACCCATTAACTATAAATTAATTTCACTAAGATTTCAATCAAAAATTATAATTGTAATGTTACAATTTAATATAGGCACAAATAGATTTATCCCGTTGAAAATTAGACTAAAACTTTTTCTAAGCCAAACATTTTTTCGATTTTGCCTTCCTTCAAAAGCTATGCATATTTTGGCATTTATTAGGTAAGAACCCCTTTCAAGATTGAAAATTTTCCATAAATAATAATTAGCCAATGTGTAAATAGCTCAACGCTAATTACCTTAAAAATTTCTCTTTACAGATTATTAACTTGGCAACCGCGTCTGCAAAGCATCCTTTTGTTTTGTGTATTTTGTATGTGTTTATATAGCCTTACTCACTCGCTTACAGGTAATGTAAAAGCATTTAGCATAAAAAGGAATTAGCTGTCTACGCCGCATTTTCGATTGCGTAATGCCAATGTTTGCAAAAGTACTAATGGAGCTTTTAACCAAAAAAAAGGTTGCATCAAAGCTTTCACTCATACACTCGTCAACTCAATCGACCACTGCGCTCATCTGCCATTTGATAACCCCCCTCACAAATGGAAAGGATTGCAAATATTTGCTGTAAATGTAAGTTAAAAAACAAAAGATGTAAAATAATTTTAGGCGCGGATGTCTGTTGCTAAAGCAAAATGTAAGCAAACTTAAGATATAAAATAAACAACAAGCAACAAATGCGCGCATTTAAGCCGCTTACCAAACATCTGAGAGCGCGTATAAACCAACAAACCGAACAGAAAGAAAAAAGGGTAAAACAAAAATGGAAATTAGTGAAACGTTGAAAACAAAAAACCTTCTGAAAAGGCAAAACGAGTACTTTAGCTTATACCCACAGCTTCAGCTTCATTTGGTAGAGTAAGCAGCATGGCAGAGTGGTGGTAAACAATGTGCTGAGCCGAGAATGAAGATGTTAC
>NW_016191580.1:0-3563 GCF_001687245.7 Rhagoletis zephyria | reverse complement strand
ATATTTATTTGTTACTCTCCAGGCGTAGTAGTGGCCTATAATCGCATTACGAGCTGATAGATAATATGCGCATTTATATCCACATACTTATGTACATACATATGTACATATATGAATGTGTTGTTGTGCATCTGGCATTTTGCTGTTAAAGCGAAAATCGGCTCGCTTCTGCAGTAGCAATTGAATTGCTATTGGATTTTTCATCCTATTATTGTTGTTGTTGTTGTTGTCGGCAAATTGCAAACCCAAGTGGCATACAGTGCAATTTCCTTCCTACGAAATACGCTTGCAACACTCTTATTTTTTGTTGTCAGTACCTTTAGGTGGGCATGCAGTTACTGCTTATTTTTGTATGCATGTATGTGTGTGTGTAGGTGTGTCTGTTTTTTTTTTATTTTTGCTGTGGTCGAGTGTAAAGTTCAATGCACCAAATTGCCAGAGGCCAGCAGTCCACTGCATCCCATAGCATTACATCGCATCGCATCACTTCGCATCAAAGCGGATCTGCCCAGCTGCCACACTTTTTGCTGCAACAGCTTTCGACTTGCAATTTACAGCTACTTGGGTGCATTGTTGCCGCTTTAAATGCGCTTGTACTTACCACTATATGCAAGGGCGTACCAAGGCGAAGAGAGTGTTGGGGATGATAAACCCCTTTTGCTTTTGGGTATAGTAAACATTTTTCAATACAAAAAATATTCAACGCTTGCAGACCTTANACCATAATTTGAAAGATTTTTTGTAACTGTAAGGCTTTTGGGGCGCCCGTTAATATTATCTAATTGAAAAATGGTTTAACATGGTTCAATGTGTTTATGTTGCACAATTTTCCGCACTATTCGAATTTCGAAATCGAAAAATTAATTTTTTTCGCTCCACCGTAATGTATACCTCCACCGTAATGTATACCTAATTACGTTTGTTTGCGTTGTAGTCAATCCTTCCTCAATACAATAAGGTTAGTCGCAGAGAATGCTCAACTTGATCGCATTGAAATTCCCCTTAAAGGAAAATTTCAATGATGCACTGAAAAATATTTAAATATGTATGTATGTAACCTTGTATATTTATATGCGCTCAATTCCAGCTACGTTACATCAAATGGATAATCATTTTCGATACTTTTTCTGCAACTTGAATTGTCTGAAGTAGAATTTTATAGACCACTAGCATCGGCGCCTGGGCGCAAATACACCAAGTCTGCGGTGTGTATGTACACACCTACATAGTATGTACATACATATGTACATAGATCCCCCCATTAATGATGAAGTGCAGCATTGCGTCTGCCCAATACATTTGCAAGGCGCAGACTCATGCTTGTGCATTTCGTAAGTTAAAGTGATCACAATGGGGGAAAAAATGGATGTGTAAATGATTGGCGCAAATTTTTGCTGACTCAATTACTCCGTAGGAGATAACGATGCAAGCGCAGTGGCCTAGCGCAGAATTTGTTAAAGGGAAGTGACAAGAGATTTTCAATAACGTAAGAGTATGTGTAGACTTTCTTGAAAAAGCTTTTGCTTTTGTAAATACATAAATTATTTTGTATGCTTGTTACTTTTGACCTACTGAAATACATAATTCTCAAATTTCCTAAAATAAAATAATTTTTTTTTTCATCAAAATGTTTTGGTACGTTTTGCAGCAACCTTCAGCTCTGCGTTTTACAGTAGCAAAAATATGTATTCCATATCTTCACTTCTTAACCTATTCCATATCTTCACTTCTTAACTTAACTTCTTTTTCTTAGCGTTTTACTTAAGTGTTGTAAAGAAGTGCTTAAAATTTTTTATAAAAACAAGCACTAAGGGTTACTTTGGTAGGAAGGCTCCATCCATCCCAGTATAGTAATAAAAATCTCCCATGCAAATTGGTCCGCCTTAATGTATGTACATTCAAAAAGCGCGCCGCGATAATCCACAATTGATTGATGACATGGTTTGGCGAATCAACTAACAGTCGAGTCATTTGGCACCGTAACTTTCTGTTCAGACACGTCTGTTTCACGTAAGTTTTCTTTGAGACTCTTAATAGCCCATTAAATTGAATTTTTGAAGTGCTAAGACAAATTGCTGTTATAGAAATGCTATCTGTTTTCACTTTACGCGCTTACAATAGAATTGTATATTCAATTAGAGGGCTCTTAGCTTTGGAAATTTAATACATGCATATTAGGGTGCCCATCGAATTTGTTAATTTTTTTTTTTTAATTTTCAAGACCCTACCCCCCAATTTTCTTCCTTTTTAAGAGAAATATTATTGTCTATTTTTATAGATTCTCTTTTTTAAATCATTAGGAGGTACGGTACGGTTTTGTAGACTTATCAGTTTTTGAATAACTATTTCTCATTCAATTTTAAAGGTCGAACATGTTGTGAGAACAGGATTTATAGGCCTTTAAAATAATGAACACTTACGAAGGTCTCCTCATGGCCTTCCTTGGCGTATACGTGATTAATTACAGTGATGACTGGAGCCATGGTAAGAGTGCACAGAAATATTCTCTATTAACGCTACACCAGAAAAAATATGATTTACATGACAGTTTTGTAATGCCATTGAAAGATAGTAGATAGACAAGATAGTTTAAAAGATTTTGTTTATTCTGGCAAAAAAGCTCCCTTGCAAACTTTCGTGGTAAAAAGCACTGGTAGATATGTCATTCTGCTCGCACTCTCCAACAGTCGCAATGGCCGATTAAACACAGCACTAACGGTGCTATTCGAGAGATCCGAGGTTCAGTCCTAGGGCAGCGGAATTTTTAAAAATATATTTTTTTCTCTTTATAATTTACCTTTCTTTTAAGTTTTAGATTTTTATGTTTTAAAAATAAAAAAATATATGCATATATTTTATATTCATTTTAATTTTAGAAACCCATTTTTATTTTTTCCATTTTTTAATTGAACTTTTAGATTTTGTTTATTTTTTTAACTACATTTAATTTGTAGAAAGGTTTATTTTTTCTCCTTTTTTAGTTTAATTTTTTTATTTCTTTCAACTCTTGGATTTTACTATTATAAAAGGAAAAATATATATTTTTATTTTATTTAGTTTTTAGGAACTTATTTAATGCTTTTTCAACTTTAATTTTTTTTTAATTTGCTTTTCATTTTTAAATGTGTATGTTTAAAAAATATATGTATATATATATGTACATTAGGCGTATCACGAAAAAGGCGCGTGTTACTTTTATTTGAATACTTCTGTCGAGAAAAGATTTTGGGTGTAATTTTTTTTTTATGCACCAACTAAAAGCCGCTAAATCGGGTTTTTTGCTATAACTTTCTTATTTGCTCACCGAAAAGGCCTCGCTCAGGACTATAATTGAATAAACCCTAACCCTTTTTAGCAAGGTCGTCATCGTTTTTTGATAGCTTTAGATTTATAGTATAAAAATAAAAATCTATGAATAGAAATTCCAAAAATCAGTGAAGGTATAAATTAAAACGGTTTTGAAGGCCAAAACTGTTTAATGGCGGCATAAAGATTTAAAAAATCGGATATAAACTAAGTTATAAGTTATAGCAAAAAACGTGAAATAACGGTTTTTCAAGGGC
>NW_016191579.1:0-3564 GCF_001687245.7 Rhagoletis zephyria | reverse complement strand
ACACTAAAAATAAGATAATTACTAATGCCTATTTATTGCTTCAGGGGTTACAATGGTTTCCTTGATTTTATATTTTCGTGAAATTAGACTTTTAGAAAAAAAAAACAAAAAATGTGAAATATTTCCAGAAGTCCATTTTTAGGTGCAAAAGGATTTGTTATTTAAATCGCTTGTTCCTCCAAAAGGGTTTAAATTGCATATATGGGAAGTTGTTGCTGAAGAAAGATTAAACAAAAAGCCTGCCTTCCAAGAAAAACGTCACGTTAATGTCATGAAGAAGGCGGAAAAAACCTCCAACACTGGCTTATCTGATAAGTGAGTATGAAAGTGATATGCAATTGTTACATTCTGGAAAAATTTTTACAAAAATGCAAAAATAAGAACAAAAATTAATTTTTGAAGAGCCTGAAAGCTGTTTCGTATTCACGTCAGTGAACGATTTTAGAGAATATAATTATCAATCTTAAAAAAAAAACTATAAAATACCTGCCATGAACACTTTGTTTGGAAATTACCCATATACATACATACAAATGTATGTCTGGTCTTTTGAATTTTGGTACTTTTTCGGCAGATTTAGTACATTCTTTTTGTCCATTTGGTACAAAAATAAAAAATCATTTATCATCCCTGCTCCAAATAACTACGTAAATTTACATACATATGCATACACTCAAAGCGTGGCGAAGCCTCGGGCATCCGCCGCCGGCTAGTACATAAGTAGTATATACATATCGTCGTTTAATGCACATTACCGCGTATCGTCATTCTGCAAAACCGCGTAACTGACATTTGCTGCCAAAAATTGAATTTGCTCACATAAGCTCTTGGCTCAATCCTTATCCATTCGTCCTGAAATATACTAGCCAGAAATGCGATTGCTTTATAAAAAAAGAGAACCATTTTGAAATATGAGTGTTTTTACTTTATAGAAAATAACAACCTCACATACGCGGTTTTGTACTTTAAACGACGATATGTATATAAGAGCAAATATATGTGACGATGAGAGCTCGCAAACGACTCTTGACACATCTGAAGTTCTTCACGGACACAATGGGAAAAAATACAGGTCAATTCTTCTGTTTATTTTTATTTTTGCGTATTCTGTTTTCTGTAATTCTGTTTTAAATGTAATTCTGTTTTTGCGTATTCGACACTAAGCACATAGGGGTATTTGGCCGATTTAGGCGGTGAGTTTAGAGTGAAGAGAATATAATTCTTGACTAGGTTCCTTTATTTTTTAATCCCTCTTTGCTTTAGTTCGCCCGCCCCGCGCTTTCAAAGTGCCGTGTTGATAATTGTTTATTTGGATTCAGATGTGTTTAATACAAGCCGAAGTTGTAAAAAACTGCTTTAAATCGTGTGTTCATTTTTTAAATTATATTAAACTGGATAATTGTAAAGCAGAGAAATACCATATAATCCAAATAGTTTAATACAAATATAATATGAACTGGTACCGGCAGAGCTACAAGGAGATATCGTATTTTTGCAAATTTTAATGGATTGCAGAAATGAACTACTGTCATAAAGTTATGTAACACCACTCAACGTCGCTGAGATTCTTGCCGGGTGTAATGCTTGACAGTTCGTAGTTTGTAAACAAACAAAAAAAACTTCTGAAAATGTGCGTTTGCTGTGCACTGACCATTAGAGCTGCAAAAATATCGGAGCAGTGTCGATAGTATCGATGTTTTAATATTTTTTTGAAAAAATCGATGTTTTTTTACTATCGATGTTTTTAGAAGATAGGCCATCATTATAAAGTTTATCCGTTGCTTATTTGGGGCAGGCAAGAATTATAAAAATTGAAGCGTAATAAACTCATAATATTTAGCAGTTAAGGCTGAATTTTAACGCAAAAGCGTACCAATAAGTGTTTAGGGATGTTAATATTCATAAAAATGATTTTGTCAGTGCCATTCGATCTCTAGTTGGGAAAATTAAGGCTAAAAACCTGAAGTGTACCCTAGATTATTGTCTTAAAGAGCAAATATTTAATTTATTTAATAAGACATTAATTATAATACATATTAATAGTGTTTGTGCTTTATGAAAATTTTTATATTTTTTTAAGTATTTAATTAATTTAATTAATAACTTGCAATATTCAATGTGACCTTAAATATAAGCCAAATTTATTTTTAATTAAATATTAAATTAATAATTAATATAATAATAATAATTAATTAAATAATAAATGTAATTTGATCAAAAATTTGTTTGTTAATTGATCAGGATTTCAGCTTTAAACAGAAAGTTATAATTGCCAAGAAAACACGATAGTATCGATACTATCGATGTTTTACTGGCAAAAACATCGAAAAATCGATAGTTTCAAACATCGCTGTTTTTGCAGCACTACTGACCATTCGAAATATTTACTACTGCCGAAAAATAAACCGAAAATACTGCTGCAGTACTGTCCCTGTTTTTTTTTTACATGTACAGGGTGTTCTGTAAAAGTGTTCAATGAGTAAAGGGGGGTGATAGGAAAGTCAAGACGCCCGACTACGTTAAGAGGGGGGCTGGGGCGGTGGGGTCAGAGGGGTTCAATATAGAAATTTAGACAGTTGCATAGAAAAAATAGTGTCAGTATTTTAGAAAAAAAATTGTAGTAAAAATTTGCAAATAAGTTTTTAATTTAGTAAAATCTTACGATTTTTTTCTCGAACTACATAGATGTATGTATCTCATTACTTTTAAAAATTAAGTCTTGTAAATATGTATGTATATAAATCCAAAGGTCTCTAGGAAACGACTCGTAACGATTTTGTTGGAATTTTGTATGCAGATAATGTTTTTAATTTTAGGGCTATCTGGAGATATTTGTACAAAGTTGCCACGTATTCCAAACTATTTATAATTATTAATTCTAAGAAGGCACAAAAGATTCACTAAAAAATGAAAGTTAAAAGACATTTCAAACAAAACAAACAACTATGATGAGTGCATGAAATTTTTGCGTGTTAGATAAATTATTTCAATAAAACTCAACATAGTGGTTACTCCGTATAGTGTTTTTTTTTAATCATATGTTATTTTGATTTGATTTGGTTTATTAAACAGGTAGCAATCTTACTAAATGTAATTTAAAAGCTCTTTCAAAGCCGTTTTGGATGATACCCTTAGCGTAGTAATTCATTGAAATTAATTGAATTCGATTTTTTGACAGGTGGCAAACCATCTCATGTTCCACATCCATATTGTTAAAATTAATTTAACCTATCATATACATTGAATTTGATTTTTAAGTAAGTGGCAGTCCTGTAAAAATAGTTTCAAACTATAACCTTATTAAACTTTTCAGTCTGTCCCCAATATTTTTATACATATTTCAGTTACCTAATTCCCTTGAATTAAAGTTGAATTTAATTTTTAAACATATCGATTCAAGTTTTTAATTGTGAAAAGAAGTGACTTTGACCAAACAATTTAAATGGCTCCAAAAAGTTCCGTTAGAAACATAATTAGCTCAGTTGCAGTAATTTAGTTTGTTCCTGTACACTAGGACATAGTTAGTCTGTTCCAATAGCAGTCCGGTTTACAGGATTTAGTCAG
>NW_016191578.1:0-3564 GCF_001687245.7 Rhagoletis zephyria | reverse complement strand
GTTTTAGACGAAAAATAAGAATATTAAAAAAATTTGGCAAATGGGCGTACCCACGCCTACTTATGGTTACATGTGTATATTTTGGTAACCGCTGGACCAATTTCTTCCAAACTTGGCAAAGTTTTTGGTCCTGCTACAACATACCAAATGGGCGAAAATTTTTAAAATCGGACAATAACCACGCCCACATCCCATATAACGGTAATTTAGAAAAATACNCAACAATTTTTTACCAAGAAATACGCTTATGATACAATTTTAGAAAATGGGCGTGGCACCGCCCACTTGTGATCACATATATGTATCTCGCTAACCGTTCTAGCAATTTGTACTAAGCTCGGTATGGTTATTGTGCTTGCCACATAAAAGCAAAGCGTTGAAAATTATTGAAATCGGACTAAAATTACGACCGCTTTTCATATAACGGTATATTTCAGAAATGCTTGAAACTGCAATATTTCGAAATTTAAGGACGCTAATTTACTTAAAATGTATACACCCCGGCTTATCGTGTAGCGGTAGCTTTCGGAAAGGTGAAAGACATATATTTAATACGTGCGCCGGGTATTTAATGTTCGGCTCCGCCCGAACTTAGACTTTCTTACTTGTTTTTTACTCATTTCAATGATTGGTTTACGAAAAACTTGAATAACTGGTCCAACGCCATTCTGATTTTTACTTATGGGATCTCGGTAGAAAGGTATTTTCCCACTATTTTTATTTATGTGCCAAAAAAAGTCATTCGTGTCCCAATTTTTTTTTCAATCCTACCTCTCTCCCTCATACTTTAAATGAGCTAGTTAGCAAAGAAATAAAAAGTTTGA
This sequence comes from Rhagoletis zephyria, assembly GCF_001687245.7. Lineage (NCBI taxonomy): Eukaryota > Metazoa > Arthropoda > Insecta > Diptera > Tephritidae > Rhagoletis > Rhagoletis zephyria. The sequence goes on along the minus strand of NW_016191578.1, from coordinate 2,740 downwards.
GAAAATACCAAAATTCCAATGATACCTCTGAAGTTAAAATCGGTAGAGTTTAGGTTCAGTTATTCAAGTTTTTCTTATACCAATCTTTGAAAAAAGTTAAAAAATCAGCATCAAAAATCTCATTAACACGATTCCGTTCAAAATTTTTATTTTTTTCTATTTTTTTTAATATTTTTATGCGAATTTTTTAAACTTAAACCGTTTAGTCATTTTATGGGAGTTTAAAAAAAAAAATCTTTAAGAAACTATTTTTATTCATAAAAAACTCCATTTTTGATGGAATTTTTAAATCGGCCCAGCTCAGGTAAATCTTAATACTTTTCCGAAATATTTTGGTAGACGTCTTAAAATATAACAGATTTTATAATTCCAATGGAATCACAGTACCGATTTCATTTTTATTTTTTTGTATGGGGATTTAATATACACGTATTTTTTTAAACAAACCTTCTTGCGGGGAACTTTAAATTAAAATTGGATAAGCTCAAAAATAAACATTTGGTTAGTAAGGATTTNTGGAATTTTTAAATCGGCCCAGCTCAGGTAAATCTTAATACTTTTCCGAAATATTTTGGTAGACGTCTTAAAATATAACAGATTTTATAATTCCAATGGAATCACAGTACCGATTTCATTTTTATTTTTTTGTATGGGGATTTAATATACACGTATTTTTTTAAACAAACCTTCTTGCGGGGAACTTTAAATTAAAATTGGATAAGCTCAAAAATAAACATTTGGTTAGTAAGGATTTCAAAATTTTTATTGTTCACTTTATTTCAAAAGTTTTTTCTTTTGCTTTGAAAAGTAATAAAACTTAAATTGAGCGACAACCAAAAACCCAAGGCCAAATAAGAGTAAAAGAATCAAAATTGAACTGCGACAAAATGAAAATAAGGCAGCACGAATTTCGATGTGAAGCAAAACTCTGTGGGAAGACAATACTTGTAAATTATTGTACCATGATATGATATATACTTAACAATTATTTTTTATCAAACAAATAAGAGTCATAGATAACAAGATATGTTTTACAGTAGTTGCCATATCAACACTTACTAAGTTCAACTATTAGGTCTTTTGAAATTGCGATTATCTAACTGATTAAATTTCATATTCCTCAAAGATAAATTTTTAAAGATTCATATGCTAGGGTAACTCTTTTAAGCAAGACAATATTTATGGTTTATTTCTGTGTAACATAAGAACGAGTAAAACATTACGTAATTATGTACTTTATGGTAGACACATATATAGACGCATAGATGTGAATATAAATGCGAATAGCTGCGAATTTTATTTCCCTGCAAAGGCAGACAAGAAATATCGTCAGCAATGCTTTTATGCTTCTCTAATGCGGCAATAATATAAAACCGTTGAAAGTAAAATGATTATTGCTTTCATTGTTGCTTTCGTGCCATACTTAATGTGAGAACGCGATAAAGTGTGGCCACACAACACACACACACACACACGTATGTATGTATGTATGAAAGTGTGAATATATTCCGCACAAATCAAACAGATATCAAATTAAAATAAATTTAATGTTAGGATGAGAGAAAAAAAATTGCTGATGAACATACGTACCAATTATCATTGAATGGCTGGCTGCTATCATAAAATATCACAAAACTTACAATGAGAAATACACACCTGCCTAAATATACATATATGTATATGGAAGCTGGCTACACTATTGCAAACAAATACTTGTCTTTATGTTATTTTTATTGTACGAAACTTATGAAAGAATATTTTCGAGAGTGAAAGTATTTATTTATCTGAGCCAAACTGTGGTGATGTCGTACCGAATGAAATAATTAAAACATTCACCCGCAAGCATATACCTATAAACACCATCACCATTTACATTACTAACACATTCACACTTCTTCTTTACGGTTTTGTGTGTAAATATTAATGCCCGAGTTTATGTCGAAGAGTTATTCCCATACATACTTACATATGTATGTATATCAATAAAGAAACGCACGCACATGGAGCTAATGCATTGAAACTGAAGTTTTATAATTTATACATATGTAAATTAATTGAAGACATTGTTGCCTTTCTTCCTCCACTTTGTTTGCATTCTCACTTCATCTGCCGAAATACGTATACATATTGTACTCCTATTATATATTTGCTTGGATCTGTAAACGAAGCTCGCATATTTATGTATTACATACTTGTTCATTCTCACTTTTGATGAGTAGTTGCCTTTTCTGTATTTCTTTTTTATTAGATTTGGAAATGAGGAAGTGTGCGGCTGTTTTTTTATGATTTGGGGAAAGTGAATGAGTTGTTATAGTGGTATCTTCATTGGTACAATGCCTTATTGGGCCTTTTTCTGTACCCGAACCTGTAAAAATTATATATATCTAAATTTTTCTTTGAATCATTTATGATTGGAAATTATGATCAAATATAAACGACAAAATGGAAACCAAATTTTTACGATTAAATTATGATTTTCATTCAGTGGCGCATCAAGGGTTTTTCCTACGGAGGGGATTTTGATTTTTTATTTTATCACCGATTTGATGTCACGATAGTTATCAAGAACTATAAAGAAGTATCTTTCAGAAGATACATATGATGGAGTCCCAGTGATTAGTGTTGAATGCCACGGAGCCCAAGGGAGCCCGCAGGCTTTATTTCCTTTGAGAAAGAGCAATAATGGCCGCAGCCTTTATTTCCCAAAGAAAAGAAAATAACGCCCGCTTGATTTATTTCA
>NW_016191577.1:2660-3564 GCF_001687245.7 Rhagoletis zephyria | reverse complement strand
GATGCTATAGATGCGGAGGGACCGACCACATTGCCAAGGAGTGCAGCATGGGGCCGAAATGCTACATCTGCGGGACGGAGGGCCACCGGGCCGATTCCATGAGATGTCCGAAGAATAAGGAAGGCCAGCAAGGTGCTGAGGCAGACTGCCGACCGAGCACGATGACAGCCGGAAGGCCAACGAATCGTCGACAAAGGAAACGTGCCATGGAAGTACGAGACTTCGACGCGGAAGGGGAGACGGCGGAGGCAAATCCAGGCGAAGAGATGGTGGTTGAGGAAACCCCAGGGCAGCTGCCTACTACCCAAAATGATCCGGGTCCTGCAGGCCAACATCAATAGGTGTCGTGAGGCACACGACCTCCTTGAAGCGGATCTCTCAACCAAGGGCTATGACGTTGGGCTCATCAGTGAGCCCAATCGAGCCCGGGCGGAAAGAAGTGGATGGGAGATGGATACTATTGGTGATGCGGCGGTGTGGATGTCCGGAGAGGTGGCGGGAAGGGTACAGTCGAAGGGGAGAGGTAGGGGTTATGTTTGGGTGGACCTTGGCACGGTAGTCATATACAGTTGCTATGTGTCCCCCAACATCCCCCAAGAGGCCTTTGGAGACTTCATCGATGAGCTAGAGGAGAGTGTCGTCCATTGGGGAACGGGTAAGCCCGTGGTCCTGGGGGGCGACTTCAACTCGGCGTCGACGGAGTGGGGAAGCCCGAGGACGAACGAAAGGGGAAGAATGGTGATGGAAATGGCAGCTCGCACGGCCCTGGTGATCCTGAACGATGGCCGTATTCCGACCTTCTGGAGAAATGGTCAGAGTTCATACTTGGACCTGACCCTCTGCTCCGGGGCGCGAGGGCATCGAGTCACCGGATGGAGGGTACTAGAGGATTATACGATGAGCG
>NW_016191577.1:1939-2622 GCF_001687245.7 Rhagoletis zephyria | reverse complement strand
GAGGACAGGGGTGGCTCTATGCCATCCGCTTCCACGCGGACAATGCAGCGTTGGCAAGCCCGCAAGCTGAACTTCGAGGTGGTCCGGCAAACCATCGCGGAGGGATGCGACCGGGCCCCACCTGTAGACTCCCCGGAGGCGTTGGCGGCAATCCTTCAGGAGGCATGCCGAAAGGCGGGCAGGGCGATTCATCCGAGAAGACGGAAGAGCCAACCGAAATACTGGTGGACGGAAGAAATCGCCGAGGCGCGGAGGACGTGTCTGCGGATACACCGGCGGCACCAAAGGGCGAGCGCGGAAGACGAGCAGCGTATCCGCGGCGAGTACCGAGAGGCCAAGAAGTCGCTCCGGCGGCTAATTTGCCGCAGCAAGGAGCGCTGCTGGCAACAACTAATCGAGGAAGTAGAAGCTGACCCTTACGGGAAGGCCTACAGAATCGTTACGAAGAAGCTCGGCATGCCGGCACCCAGGCTGCAGCCCGAGATGGTCGACCGAGTGGTGGAGCGGCTGTTCCCAAGGAACCCACCACCGGCATGGGAAATGGAGAGAGGGGGCATGAGCTTCGAGGAGGTGACGACCGAGGAGGTGCGAGCCGTGGTGAAAAAGATCAGCTTGGGAAAGGCCCCGGGGGTGGACGGTGTCCCCCGTGAGGTGGTCAAAGCCCTCCTGACGGAAAGGCCGGG
>NW_016191577.1:0-1904 GCF_001687245.7 Rhagoletis zephyria | reverse complement strand
TGCTCCGTCGGGGCCATTTCCCGAGGGAGTGGAAAGTAGCCAGACTGGTGCTGATTCCCAAGCCCGGTAAGCCCGAGTCGGACCCGTCCGCCTACCGACCCCTGTGCCTCCTGAACACACTCGGAAAGGCAGTGGAGACACTGCTAGTCGGGAGGCTGAACCGCGAGCTGGACGAGAGAGGAATCATCGACGAGGCGCAGTACGGATTCCGAGCTGGTCGCTCCACCCTGGATGCAATCCGCAAGGTAATGAGCATGGCAGAGGAAGAGAGGGGCAAAACGTGGAGAACAAGGAGATTATGCCTCGCAATAGCATTGGATGTTAAAAACGCATTCAATTCTATGCCATGGGAGGAAATAATGAAGGCGGCTGACCAGGCTGGCCTGTCACCGTATCTGAAACGTATGATAGGAGCCTATCTCAGCGAACGGGAGATTCTCTTACCTGACGGAAGAAGAGGCCCTATGACAGCAGGGGTACCTCAAGGGTCCATTCTTGGACCCACCCTGTGGAACCTAGCCTACAACGGGGTACTGAAGCTGCAGATGCCGGTCGGGGTCGAGATGGTCGCCTATGCGGACGACCTCGTCCTGATCGCCCGGGCCAAGAAGGAAGAAGAACTCGAGGGGATAGCGAACGAAGCGATGGCCAGGGTTGCAGCCTGGATGTCTGAGAGATCCCTTGCCCTTGCCCCAGAGAAAACGGAGGCGGTGCTCCTGATAGGGAGAAAGAAGTGCCGGCAGATTGGGGGACTGATACTAGACGGTTACCGGATCGAACCGAAGAATCAGGTAAAGTACCTGGGTGTCGTATTAGATCGGGGCCTAACGTTCACGCCCCATCTCCGCTATGCACTGGAGAAAACAAAGAAGACGGTAAACGGTCTTTCGAGACTCATGCCCAGGACGAGGGGACCGAGCGAGAACAGACGTCGTCTACTGGCCACTGTGGCCACCTCCGTGGCCTTGTATGCGGCCCCGGTCTGGGTGAAGACGCTGGACAAGCAGCGGAACCGAACCCACCTCCTTGGAATCCAGCGCCAAATGGCAATCCGCGTGTGCCGAGCCTATCGGACCGTGGCCACCAGCGCGGTGCTGACTCTGGCGGGGATGACACCGTGGCATATCCTGGCCCTGGAAAGGACAGAGAGGGAGGGTGAAAGAGGAAGAGACCGATCCGAGAGAACGCCGAGTAAAGAAATGAAGAGGAAGACAGTGGAAAGATGGCAGAAGGAATGGGAGGAAGAGAAGGGAGGCGGTGAATGGACCAGGCAGTTGGTACCAGACCTTAGGGCGTGGCAGGCCCGACGGCATGGGGCTCTGACCTACCATGTCACCCAAGCCCTCACCGGGCATGGCTGCTACCAGGCCTATCTGTTCCGGAGGAAAAAGGTGCAGGACCCGACCTGCCTGCTATGCAACCAGGAAGCGAATGATACGGCAGGACATGCGCTGGCTAACTGCAGCTTCTTCGAGCGGGAAAGGGAAGGACTGGAGGAGACTCTGGGCTGGAACTTCGACCTGCAGGACATGGTGGGCAAGATGCTTGATGGGCCAGAAGAATGGGCAGCCATCGCAATGTACATCGAAAACGTTATGGGCATGCGCGAAGCCCTAGAAAGGGAACGGAAAAGGCGGCTGGAAAGGGCGACGGCCAACATGACGATGACAGTGACATCGTCGACGAATGTGAGGACGATCGCTGAAGAAGGGCAGATGTGCTAGAGATGGAAGAACCGATCCCCCTCCGAAGGAATGCCTTAACTGACGGCCCGGAGGGGTGTATCGAACGAGGGGGAGTTTAGTGGGTGTGGGCCCCACACTACCTGGTTGGAGGGAATATGTACCTCGTCCCAGGTGTGCGGTTAGGACATTCTCCTCCTCAGCCCAAAAAAAAAAAAAAAA
>NW_016191576.1:0-3564 GCF_001687245.7 Rhagoletis zephyria | reverse complement strand
CCATTTTTACGTAGTAAACTATATTTTATAGGTCCGCTAAACCCCTAGATAATGCCAGAAAATGCTAAAAATAAATGAATAAAAAATTTTTAGTATTAAAAAATGGTTAAATAAACAAATGGATTCTGTTATTGGAAGTCGCCTGAAGAGAACCAGGGTCTTCCACCCGAAAAATATTAATTTTCAGGAATTCCATACCATTTCTACTGAAGGTTGTTTATTTACCTTATAAAATATTTGGGCATTGAGCGACCTCTAAATATTTTTTGATTTCAAAATAATAAAAAAATGTTTCGATATAGAACAATGTTAGGGTGTGAGAGCATTAAAATTCCGACATTATTTATTTTGGACCACCCTAATCTACATATATGTATATATACACTAGTCTTAGATCCCAGAATAAATACAAGTATGCTTCAATTGTTTTTCTACACAATTTATGTGCAATAGTGCTGTACAGCTGCCCCTAGTAATCGTATCTGTTTGACGGTGAACTGCTCTTAATTTAGATTAATTTTAAAACTAAATTCAAAATTACATACACATCGATTTCAAACTGTTATTTATGACAACTGTTTTCAATAGACATAAAACCAGCTCTTTGCCGAGAAAAATATATGATTTAACAGCATATTATTAGCTGTAAAAGCATTCTTCAGATAAAGACTCAATGTCTTGGTTACTTGAATATCTTACTTATCGTCTATGGGCAGGAAAACGCTCATTCCTGAGGCAAGCATACATATGGATTGCATCTCGAAACTAAGTTTTTAAGTTTTGAACCGCCCATCGCGCAGTTTTTCAGAATTTTACCGGGGTCCCGTGGGTTCCGTGCTATATAACTAATAGCGTTTTCTTTTCTCGAAATAATGTTGCATTTATCCTGCCCTGCGCAAAGGCTGTCAAGCTTTCGTGTTCCTTTCTCAGTATCTTCACAGGCATACTGCGTTCTCTTTCTTTAAAATGTTGCACCCCGATAATGTTGCCATATAAAAAGGTGGCATTTTTTTGAGAAAAGAAAACGGCATAAGATTAATGCACACGTCTTTAAAATTAAATTTAAATAACAAAAAAAATATCTGGCGTCTTACGATTATTTTTTTCTTTGCTGTGCGTTTTCGTCTCAATAAAGCATAAACAAGTGCTTATTCCAAAAAATATTTTTATGGAATAAGTCTTGCGGAGTCAATTCCCACTACTCTTAAATCATCCACATAGAATTTCCTTCGTGGCGTTCACTGAGTGTAACGTAGTGCCATCCTGATGGAATCATATCTATGCTCACAAGAATTTAAATAGTCTTTCATGACATAGGAACTTTTCCCAAAATGTAAAAAAACTCCCCATGGTGTATCAGTGACTGAATAATAGGCATAAGTAAGAAAGACGAAGCCCAAAAAGGTGATCGCTACATCGACACTTGCAAATTCAAAAAGCGCTTATTTGTTAGCCCAGAAATACTTTTAAGTTAAGCAAGTCACCATTTCTGTCAGAGTTTGCTGAGCTATCGTGTGAGACATATGTCTGTCTGTTGAGCACCGTGATATCATTGGTGGAAGAATACCTGATGGGTTAAGTTCGACTGAAGCATATGCATAAGGGTTAAAATATTTGCATTATCTCTCTGGCCACATTATATGAACACGGATCATCTACATCTAATTAAATCCGGAATTCTGTCCATTAAATATATAATCCAATTTATACTTAAATGCAACGATCTGAGGCTTCAAGCAGATAGAAACTCAATTCCCTTTTGGCTTCTTCGGAGATTACACTAACCTAATGGAAGAAGGCTTCGAATTGATATGGACACGCACAGAGTAAAAGATGTTTCTGGGCGACACTGTTCATCGAATGGGTTTACGAGGGAATAACCCTATCTGCGACAAATAATAATATATGGCTGGTTTAATAATGTCCATGGTATTTCAAAAATTTGGCACTCGACTTAGTCTCTTTTAGAACTACATACATGTATTTCCTAAAATAAATTTTTCCATATATTCATTAGGGGGAAAAAAAAACAATAATATACCCAGCAGAAAGAAGAAGGAGTAGAAAGAAATTACAGAAGGCTTTCTCTGAAATGTAGAGAGGCTTACCATCTGCATGATTTCCGTAATTATTTTTTATATGAAACGGGCCCAGTTGCAGGCATTCAGGTTTCCGATTTCGGGAGAACAGCTCATAGAAGGGCTTATTTTTATGCGTAGCACCGCACAGATGCTTTTTCGCAATTAAGAAAACCAATAACAAAAATTAAAAAATTATAAGTTTCGACAAGATTCGAACCCGGTCTTCCTGAAAGCTAACAAATAATAGCGAACATCTCTGCGCACTGAACTGCAGCCACAATATGTATGTATATGTGTTTTCAAATTTTCAAACTCGCCAGTTTATTTGCTTAACACGTCGCCTACTAACTTCTCAAGAAGGAGCACTGGAAGCACTCTCTTCGTGGTGATGTTTAGTTGTGCCTTGCACTTGCTTAGGACCTTTTCTGTAATACCTGATCAAGGGAAGGCCTTGACAAAATTTCTTTTGGGTATTACTCCGTAAGGATAAGAAGGATACATGCATCCGTACCCACCCGTTAATTTTGTTCAAATTCATACATATATCAAATACACATTGGCCACGTTCGCTCTACGTGCAACATCTAATTTTTGCTTCAGTCACAGCAGCTTATTAACTTCATCATGGCTTATTAAGCGGCATATAGCACAAGCACACAAACAAATACATAACTTTATTCATAAATGTGTGAATTTATGCTGAGAAGGGGCGAGGGGCGGGCAGAGAGTTAATCTGTGAAAATTTCGCATGTGCAGCGTAAAGAATTCAAATTGACTGCAACGACGCACAATTCAACTGTAGCTGCACACGCGTGATTTAATCACCAACAGCACCTTCTATACATACTTAGTTTTGTTCTTCTTCCTCCCCACAGCTCATGAAATCAGCGCTGCCTGCTCAACTGCGTCCGTCCGCTTTGGTGCATTGACGTCAAATTAATGCCATCAAAATTCGTCTAATATTCAGTGTGACCAATGCCAATTCGTTGCGCCACAGACTTTTCTCGACCCGCACCCTCTTCATATCTGCGCTGCACCACCGCATTTGAGCGGAGAAGTTTANCGGCTGCGCCGCTACGGACATGCGTAATTAGAATGATTTTGGTCGCATCCATTTTTCGGGTAGCTCGGCGTGGCGCGGCGCAGTGCAAGCGCAGCAAACGTTCCTTGTCGGCTGTCGCCTGACACTCGGCGTTCCCCTTTCGTCGTCCTTTAGGCTTTTCTTGATTTTGACTTTGGTGTTGCGCAACTGCTGTCACATGCGTGTCCACGCACAACGCATCCAACATAACGCAGCAACATCAAACAACAAAAAATTAAGTATTGCAGCCAACAAACAAACTTGCGACGGGCGTGTCGAATGCTGATGCTTCAAGGTTTTGATATGTGTAACGAATCTAATGGCAAGCGCAAGCAAAGCTGCTGCTGCACCGTCAAGTTGTGTGAGTGCCTCTATGCATGCGTGCGCCTTTTGATTATGTGA
>NW_016191575.1:0-3564 GCF_001687245.7 Rhagoletis zephyria | reverse complement strand
AACAAAATTACTTTTAAGACGCAGCGAAGCACGCCGGGTATTCGCTAGTATTTTTATAAAAAAATTGCAAAAAATTTTAACTTTAAAAACATTGCAAATATTAAACAAAATACACCATGCACTAACTTTTGATTGCCACAGTTAATAATAATAATAATAATAGATTGGCGCTTACACAATATGTTAGTGTTTAGACGAGCTTGTCTTCCGTTCTGTGGCGAGCGCCTTGATGTTGTCACACAAAGCGGAGGGACCTACAGTTTTACGCCGACTCCGAACGGCGATGGTATTTTTATGAGAAGCTATTTTTTAATGGCGGAAATACACTGCCTGCCGACGGACGACCGCTGTTAAGAAAAAACCTTTTTTCTATATTTTTGCGATGTTGCTTTGACCAGGGTTTGAACCCAGGCATTGTGGAGTGGAAGCGCGCACCGCTTACCACTGCACCACAGCGGCCGAGATTGCCACAGTTCACACTTTGTAAAAAGTCACACCTGATTACTCGAAACATTCCACATACCTCTGGGGAACCATTGGAAATGGTCTAAAATTATCCTTTTTACACCGGTAATGCAAACTTGATAAACAGTATTTTTCACTAGAATTGTGAAAGGTATTCAACATTTCTTTTGCATATAACTGCGGCTACGCCATCCACCGTATATTTACGTAGAATTCACTCCGAAATTCACAAAAAGTGCATTTTTCAGACCGAATTTATTAATAAATTTGTGACCGCAAATTATAATATCAGGTTTTATAATAACGTGTGGACCCTTTTCTACAAGTGTGTGTAAAATTTTTTGATCGGGTCACCAATTCGGACACAATAGCTCGAAATCATTGGGCAAATAACTAAACCGTTCCGAGTTAAATCGTTATTGGGTCAGAATTCGTCAAATCGCAAAGACAAAAAACTGTCTGCTGCTTTTTTAGTGAATTGAATATAAATCGGTAACCATTAGGCATCTTTAGTTGTTCCTATACTTAAAACTTTTTTTTTACCTTTTTTATACTAAAGTTTTTCGAAAGTTTTGTTTAGCTTGTCGTTCAAATTTAAATATCTCGGCAACCGCTGGTCCTGTTTTAGTGATTTAAAAAGCTTTATGACGTAAAATTTATAAGCTATTACAATTTCTAATAATATTCTGTAAGAAAGCATATCTGCTTTCGTCCGTTTTTTTGGATTTCCTTCCGCAAATTTTTATTGTTATACAATTAGAATGGGTCGATTCGTTAGTATTACGAAATAGTTAAATAAACAATTGTGTGCTATTATTGAAATTCTGCTGAAGAGAACCAGAGTTTTCCGATCGAAAAATATTTATTTTCACGAATTATATACCATTTCTACGAAAAGTTATTCTTTCCCATATAAAAATGCATGGAAAACTTTGAGCGCATTGGGCGACCTCTAAATATTTTTTGATTTAAAAATAAAAAATAGGGGTATACTTTCCTCGATATAGAACAATCCTAGGGGGTGAGAGCATTACAATGTCGACTTTACTGTTTTTGGACCACCCTAGTGTACACTGCTACATCTGTTATCCTTGCAACGCATACGCGTTTACTTTACCGCTTTTACTTCGCCGCTATGGCATGCGTATTCACATTCCTCCATCACACTCCCCTTTCATTTTAAATCCATTAAACAGCAGTTAGCCTCTATGACCTTATCTGCAGTTGTAACGCAACTGAACTTGCAACACTCACTTTCCCGCCTTCAGTCCATCTTCATTACCAATATTACCAATACATGCTCGCATCTTCCTCTTGACTGGCTTTGCCGTATGTTTATTAACTTTGGAAAGCTGTTTTCTCCTTCTGCTGAAGCACTTGTCTCTTGTTGCAGCTGCTGCTGTTTTTCTGCTTTCTTTTAATTCTCAGAAAATTTTGCGGAGGCATAACTTTCTGCATTTGTTTTTGGGTTTTCCTCTATTTTCTTCTTTTCCGTATAAATAAGTAGTTTATTGCCAAGTATTTTAAATGAGTTTGAAAAACCATATCATAGAAAGCTAGTAGTGGATCCTGTCGGTGTTGCGGCACATATGCTTACACATATATATGTATATTTGTATATTTGTATGTGATTGGCATGAGGTACACACAAGTTCAATATTTTCACACATATATACCGTGGCAGAATGCTTCGTGTGCCAACTGAGAACGGAAATGTGCGCTGAAATTGTTAAATTTCCTGGTTAAGCTGTTTCCGTTGTTGTTTTCCGACAAGTTGGAAAGTATCAGTGACAAGCAATAACAACAACAACTGTTTGACAAATGCGACAGGAGAACATTTGGAGTATTCAATTTATTACCTAAGGACTTTATAATACATATGCAGTCGGTTATTGGTTTTGTAGGCTAAAATTCAATTAAGTTCCCATGCTAAAATCAATTACAGTCGACACAAAATTTATTTAGTTGGTTATAAAATTGAAATATGAATGCAGTAAACTTTTAATGACGCTACAAAGTTAGTAAAATCGTATGGTGCGCTTGCAGATAGGTATGTTCACTAGGGTGATAACAGTAAAGCCAAAATTGTAATGCTCTCACCCCCTAGGATTGTTCTATATCAAAAAAACGTGTACCCCTATTTTTTATTTTGAAATCAAAAAATATTTAGAGGTCGCTCCAAGCGCTCAAAGTTTTCCATGTATTTTTATATGGCAAAAAAAAAACAATTTTTCGTAGAAATGGTATAGAATTCTTGAAAATTATTAATATTCCAACGGAACCCTGGTTCTCTCAGGAGACTTTCAATAATAATACCCAATTGTTTATTTAACCATTTAGGACGCTTTGAGCGACCGCTAAATATTTTTTGATTTCCAAATAAAAAATTGTGTTTTTTCCGTAGAGAACAATCCTGGGAGCATAAAAATTCCGACTTTACTTTTTCACATTTATTTTGGATCACCCTAATTTACATACATTTGTGTGTTAAAAATAAACAAATCAGGCTTTAAAATTAAATTAATGAAATTAACTTTTTAATCTCAATCTAAGTTCATTTCAATTTTTACTAATACTATAATTCCGCTGTAATGTAGTGGCCAAAGATGCGCGCTACCATTCCGCAGGGCCTGGGTTCAAGCCCAGTTTCCGAGCAACATAAAAAAAATGGAACAAGTGATTTAAAAAAGAATTTTTTTAAGACAATAATAAAAAATCTACCACAATTTTTGTGTACATAGTTATGCCTTTTCATGTAGGCAATCCACATTCTAAGTAGTATTCAGTATGCTTGATAAAATTTTTACGATTGCTGTATTAATTCTCGCCACTATCCTGTTTTCATTCACTCATCAGCGAAATACAAAATTTTGATAATCAAACGCTACTCACAGCCGATAAAACAACACCATCTTATATACATAAATTCGCCTTGCTATATTCTTTTCCAAATTAAAATTTCTTTAACCATTTGGCATTGCGTAAAATTAAAATCCACTTATAAAATATTTATCTACATACCTATTTTTTTCCTCTCTTTCTTCACTTGTAGCTCGCGGCAAGAAAAAGGAAAAGAAAAAGTACCTCCTGCCATTGTTG
>NW_016191573.1:0-3564 GCF_001687245.7 Rhagoletis zephyria | reverse complement strand
TTTAGCAAAGTTTAGCCCTCGCACGTCTGCGATAATCGCACAATTAGACAATTGCTATGCATATTGCATGTACATACATATGTTTGTGCATATGTATGTGTGTATATAGGTTAGTATGTACAAACGTACTTATATCGGTACATTAATTGAGCCAGACACTACACATATCAAAAGTAGAAAAAAACCAAACCAAATGCCATAATTATGACACATAACGCGACAATTATTGCATGAAATGTTGTAAATAATCCACTGAGGTACATATGTATGTGGGTATGAAGACATACATACATAGATATGTACTTGCTAATGTAGCTGAATATTTTTATTCATGAGCGCTTGTAGTTTATCGATTGCATCCGAATGCGTGCAAACACGGTAACAAGTTGAGCTGTTGGTTTAGTAGTGAGTCGAGTCGCAATTGTCTGACAAACAGAGATCATAAGAGATGACACAATCATAATTGCTTTTAACTTTAAAATTTTTAATATTTTCTGCATATAAATATTCCTACTGCCAGTATGTACATTAGACCGAATCGGGCACGGTGTAGAAATTAAAGGCAAAATTGCAATGGCCCGTTCGATTAAAAATATCTACATACATCTTAAACGCATTTGGCTCTAAGAGACCCAACGAAGAGTTGGAGGAGGAATTTTCTCAACTACATTGCAATAAAACGGTGTTAGGCATCCAGGAAGCAACACGGAGCCTCGCTCAAAAATCTCTCCCTGATCTAATCTAACAGCTGCACAGTCCGGGAAGCTTTAGACTCGCACATAGACAATGAAAAACCATACTAAATGCCGTAGATCTCTGAATAAGATGGCCCTGCAATAGAAAATTCAACTCATATTGAGGGCCGATGAATTGCCAAAGAAAGGTCCTAGGAACCCAAATTCTTGCAGGAAAGTACATTTTTGGTATACCAACAGCCCCTAAACAGTGTGCAAGAGACTTTCGTCCTGAGTAACCGCTAAAGTAATAGGATAAGCGAATCGTTACTCTCAAGTTCAACAAAAAAGAAATGCTCCTCCTTGGCTCGGCTTGGCGAGCCATTACTTTAGGGCCTTGCGGAGGTCTCAAAGGTGGAGATAAGTCAGTGTTTAACAAAGTTCTTATGTAGCCTCAACAAAGTGGAAGATGTCAATATCGGAGAGCTTCTCAGTGCTGCTTGAAGAATGCTACCCTAGTTGTGTAGACCGCACGGTCGCCAAAGTTGGGCAGCTTTAGTGAACATTTTGAGACACTTACACCACATCCTCATGTCCAAGTATATGCTCAGGCCCAACGGAAATGAAGGTACTCCCACTCCCTGTCTTCCGGTGAGATCGACTGGCCAACTCATCCTAAACGTACTTTCCTGCTACATCGCTATAGTTCGGTACCGATATTCATACATAAGTTTGCATAGGAGAAAAAATCACACATAACTGAGTTCAACGCGAGTGAGCTCAATTCCCAGATTGAAACTTGCATATCAAAGTAGATGTTAACCGCTCTTGTAGACGTCGCGCAGTTGAGCCTATCTAAATACCCCTCCGCCGACCCTCCCGTCAACTTTTGGCCGTTCCATGAAGCAGTTCAAACATTTCCTCTACTCCTTTTCGGATCCTTTCGTCTAGTCATCTCTAGAGCGAATGTGAATAGAGAAAGAGCCAGTCCAGCCACGTAGCGATGATAGTAGAGTGCCCAAATCCTAAATCACATAAGCACCCAGTGCTTTTAAGTCTCACCACAGCTAATGCTGAAGCTGCTTTATCAACGATGTCGATAGGAGCTATGCATAATCTCTTTAAGTGCATTCCGCCCTACGAGCATTCCAAACTAAACAAAACTATAGACTTCTATGCCGCCTCCCACCAGTAAATGATGTTTTAAAATAGGCATGGAAATTTTCACCTGCATAATTATTCAGCGCATCTAATGGGTTTAAAGGCCTACCTAATGCCATTGCTAGTCAGATATCGTCTCCAGATTGTCAACTCAGCGACTGCTTCTGGAAATCCATCAATGTGGAATTGGTCATAAAACTCAAAAGTTAATCCCTCAGCTACTTTGTTAACTTCAAATGATTTGTGAGTGAAGAGCGGCATGAATCCGTTAAGAATATTTTCGTGATTGGTAAATCTTTCTTCGAGTTCTGTAATGTAGAAGTTCAGAAATGGACTAAGTGCGGTCACATGGACGTAGTATTCTGTACAACTAGCTTTAAGTTTCCCACGATGCTTCTGGCTACTTACTATTATTTTATGTTTTACCACAATTTCGAGAGATTCTGCTACTTGTGTTGAAGCTTTGTAAATTTCTGAAATTTCAGTGCTTTCAAAACATATTCTCGGAATTTCATTACGTAAATCTTTGGCCGGAGCTTGTCCCAGATCCAAATTGATCTTTTGAAATTCTCGACTCAAAAGCAACGAAAGCTGATAGAGCTCGAAAATGTAAGCATCGAAAATTCGCAATCTATCTGTCTATCTCCCTAATGACCCCCTCTATCTAGGCTACTGAGTCCTTAGGATAACAAAAGCACAACTCCCTATCTTCAAAGGTGTCTCGGGAGTGAACTTCTCGATTATCAGGATTTTCGCCTTATCTTTCCTTCCACACACAATAAATAAATTAATAATGTATAAGTGTGTACCTTTTCGTGGGTGACACCCAAATTAACCAGACTTAGGGCCAAGTTCACAGTGTGCCAAATTTATTAGAAAAATCTGTAGTTAACTGCCGATTCTGAGTTAACTACGGACTGTGATGTTCGCCCTTATACATTTAAATGTTTTGAATGCAGCGTTTTCAATCGAAATGAAATATGAATCTTGAACCAAAATACTCAAACATATAAAGGCTGTTCCAAGGCTGTTTTTCAACTACCTTGAAATTTTATTGCCTGAATTATAATAATTCGAACTGGCAACTAAATTTCATTTAACTTTCTTGGGCTGACCCGGCCTAATGTTTTTGTTGCAAATGCCTATCTGCTCGTGACTTATGGCTTATGGCACGATTAAATTACGCCTAGCCAGGTAATCTTGAAGACACGTGAAACAAGATGAAGCCGGTGGGGCATTGGAGGCGAGCCGGACGTCCTGTCATGACACAGTGTTCCACTTAACTTATTTGTGCGTTCAAGTTGACGTGCATAAGAGTACATACATGTCTACATAAAACACAATAAGCAAGCGAATGCGTAAGTACATAAGTGTATACATACATGCATACATACATACCTGTGAACTTGCTTTAAAAGTAAGTAAACAAGCACTTGGGGCTAAACAAAGAAAGTGCTTATTGCCCAGAAAGCGTAAGAGTCGGCGCGATCGTAAATACTTAAGCGCTTATTGATGAAATTAAATTATGAGTACTTAAGTAAAAGCTGTGCGTGGACAATTTGTGTAAACCGTCGGCAAGTAAACAAACAAGTGAATGCTTCAAAGTGATTGAAGCGTGTAACCGTGTTACCGTGTTACCCAGTTATCAGCGCCACAAATCGGTGAACGCATCGTAAGCGCATCCTAAACGAATCGCGCTATGACGTACCGAGCGAAATTACCAGTCAAC
>NW_016191572.1:0-3564 GCF_001687245.7 Rhagoletis zephyria | reverse complement strand
CTGTAAATTTGTATTGTACTCATTTTATTCAACTTCGGTGTAAAAAAAATTCATAACTCTAATTATTGTAGAGTGTACCCCGTAATACTATACTTGCCCAATACTTAGAGCTACCATTGTGTTTTTTTTTGAATTTTTTTTTGAGATGGCATATTTTCAAAAACTAATTTTTTTATTCAAAAATTTGTATGTGCAAAAATTTGTAAAGAAAAAAATATTTTAATATATCTTTTCATAGAGAATTTTGATGTTTGCATGTGTGATTTTTTTTTAATTTTTTCCTCGTCCCGTTCTAGAGATTAAAACTATTAAATCGATTTGTTTTTGTGCTGTAAAGTTTTTAAAAATATGTTAATCAAGCTCAAATTTCATATTGATTTATTATTTATGTTTATCCATCAATTACTAAAATTTTGTATCATTCTTTCCTTTTAGGTGAGTACCCAGGACGTATGTTGGATTTCTATGGCAGGCTATGGTTTTCATATTTACTTACATAAGTATAGGTAAGCAATAAGTTGGAAGTAAGATATTTTTAACCATTACCTCAGTTCAGTGCATGGACTTTACCACTTTATTGGTAGATCTACCAACTTTTTAGCTGGTTTTTATTTTCTACCATTTCTACCAACAAAGACTAAAAATCTACCAATATTTTCCCGAAAGAAAGCAAAGAGATTTAAATGAACACCGTGTATACATATTTTATCATGGAACATAGCTAAAATAAACATGAGGACTTAACTTTGACCATAACCAACTGTTTATAGAAATATTTTTCGTTTGCAATACGTTTTTTGTGGGAGACTGCCAAAGGAATGGTGTGCAAACTTAAATCATTTCAAAACTAATTTTAATCAAAAAATTGTGAAGTGCAGAGTAATAGTTTGTTTTATTGTAAAATAGGGCCAGAATCAAGACATCCGGGATCGAATCATATTCGAATCGGAATTTTCTTTACAGCTTTTGGTAGCGAATTCGCCTTTTCAGTTCAAAATGTATTAGAGAGAAAACAGCTGTCATTTTGTTTCATTCGATTCNACTTTACAGCTTTTGGTAGCGAATTCGCCTTTTCAGTTCAAAATGTATTAGAGAGAAAACAGCTGTCATTTTGTTTCATTCGATTCGAATCATGTTTCATTCGATCACGGACGCCATGATTTGGGCCCACTTTTATGTACTACATATTTATACCTTTTTTGTTGAATATTTTATTGTTTTATAAAAAAGTACAATTTATTCCAAGGCGATTTCAGATAATAAGGTGACAGCAAAAGTTCAAAAACAAAAATTACACTAACAAATTTTACTCATAATGGCAATAAGAATTACAACAAATACATCATTTTGACATTTAAAATCCCCAAGGCGAAAATTCAGCTGCTACCAATATTAATTTTTTCAAAGTCCGTGCACTGCCTCAGTTGTTCAGTAAGCATATCGTTACCTAAAGGTGAAAAGGTGACAAGTCCACTCTTTTTCAAAATTTAGTTTTTGATGCAGAAGGACAGAGAATGCCAAACTACATCGATTTTTCGTCTCTCCTGAATAATTTCAAAAAATAGACTTGGCACCTTTTCACCTTTTGGCTAACGATATATCAAATTTTAATCTACGTAGTACGTCCATATATCAATGTTCTCTGATTCTTTGTCAATGGAAAACGTAGTAAGCGCTTAAAGAGTTGGCCAGTTTTCTTTATACATAAAATCTAGGTATTTAAACTGTCGTAAGAAAATGAAAGTAAAATAAAATCACGATATCTCACATTTACGACATATGCAAATATGTATTGTTCAAGAAAAACAAATATTATTAGAAATTAGAACTATCGAAAGAGTAAACAAAAATAGCATGATAGATAATACTCGTATTGCAAACTTTTGCAAACGAAAACATGTGTCCACTTAATCAAGAGATGTCAGTAGATAACTAAATATACATTATTAGGTGTCTATGTAATAACAAATGCCACTTAAAAATATGGCTGGTTCACCAATTCAAAGGCGCTATCCCTTGCAAATATGTATGTGCTCGAAGTTATCGCAGCCAATTAGTCTAAATAGAAGTATGTACTTAAATGCCATGCTTTTGGTATTTGAAATTAAACACTTTTTAGCAAACTATTCACAGTCGATATGAGATTTTATCAACAAACTATTTTTCTATCAGCTATTCGCGTCAAATCTGCTGCTAAGTGGGCTTGAGATCTACTCTCATTTTCTGTGGAGGAGGTGTCGTCTGTGAGGCTAGATATTAGATTTAGATATTAAATTTAGGTTACCGAATTTCTGTAGCATAGTTCAGGCAGAGACAGCTGCCATTTAAAGAGCAGCCGATCGGTTGCGAACTTGTGTAATACCCTTATAACCGAGCGACGATCAGAGCACAGGGATCGCTGATGATAAGATTACAACTAGCCTCTCTCTTTTTCCTCAGATTTACTTCCACATCAGACTGATGTGGATTCCGGGCAACGGCAAAATTGCAGGAAGCTGCTGTGGCGATAAGCCATCACGAAGGAAAGAAAGGTCATTGGGTTACAAATGGCAACCTGCGGAATGCTTCCGGGCAAATGGAGCTTTAGTTGGCTTAGCGCACGCTGGGCGGAAACATCGGCATGCAACGTTGCCGGTAGTTGATCGTGGGTGGTCTAGGAAACTTCTCCAGCTTACTAAGAAATAACTCTCGGTTTTGGGGTACGTCTTAATATTGCTGCGGACCCAATGTGCCTCAGCTGTTTAGAAGACGATGAGGTGGAATTATCTCAGCACTACCTTCTCAGCTGCCCTGCCGTTGCAACCCGGCTCGTTAAACAAATCGGGTCGTACTTCATAATTGCTTCAGAGGGACTCTCTAGAGTGCCTCAGCTGCCTGCGGAGGTTCATAAGTAGCGCCCAGCGCTTTTCCAAACTTATTTGTTTATCTGTTTCACCGTTCCAGTATAATCTTTCTTATTTTTAGCGCTTACACAATGAATATTCATTGACTGTCTAAGTGAGCCTCTCTGGAGAGCTGCTATCTTACTTAACCTAAGCTAACATTGTCCGCTATTCTCGTCCAATTTGCGGTGTGCATCTTAATGTTTTCAGATATTTCTGAGCAAAAATTGCCCCAATTTTTGGCGGCGGCTTCAATGGCCGAAAGTAGGGGTGATAAACTGAATGCGGGCGATGAATTATCCGGTCTGAGCCTACACCAGTTATTAAGTCAAATGTCTCATTACCAGGTAACCATTACCAACTGACTTGACACCCAAAGTAAAACGAGTTCGTTATGTATTCTAATATACTCAATTTAGCCGAAGCTTGTATTGCGAAACGAGTTTGGAAGTAGTTACAGAAAATAAGTCCATGACCTTAAGAATTTCAAATACCTCCGCTTGGAATACCGAGGCATATTATCTAAGAGAAGTGAAGATTGCGCCGTTTGCCGCCGAGATAGACTGCAGATATGACTCAGGTCCGGGCTCAGTATTAAGTAGAAGCCTTAGACCACTCAACATTGAAGTATGCACCTCTTTAGTAAAGTTAATGGTAATCCTAACGACTGGATCTCTGCCTC
>NW_016191571.1:0-3564 GCF_001687245.7 Rhagoletis zephyria | reverse complement strand
TGTGCACAAGCATAAAAGTGATAGTCCAACACTCATTCCACGCTAAGCGCGCACACACGAACCTAGGCTGCTTGGCTTTCTTGACTCACGTGAATGCGTGTGCGTGTGTGTGTGCCTACTCGTTTTGTGACTAAAATTAATGAATGCAATGTGCAAATTACAGTAATTAATTTTCAAATTATTGTACAAGCAATTGCAATTGTCCACACCGTTGAACGTGCCACATAATTTATTATCAAAAACCAGTCAAATCAAAAACGCAAAACTAAATACGCCAACAACAATAAAAGTAGAACACATTGAAATGAATACATATGTAAGCACTACCGGCAATAGTAGGTATGTATGTACATAAATAAATGCAGTAGGCAGCCATCAGTCGTGAGTGTGCTTTGAGGCAGACAGCGTGCGTGTTCCTCCAACCCCGTCATTATCAAGGCCTATTGCAAGCCGGCGCACGATACTTGCAACAACGCTCACTGCACATATGCACATTTGCACACATGTGCACTTAAGTGACGTTGCATAGGTACATTGAGTTAGCTTTAAGCTGGCAATGACTTGTGAATTTCGTCGGTCGTTAAATACAAAATGTGAGTGTGTGTGTGTTTAAGCATTTCGATTGGTATTCATGTAATTAATGTAATCATTCACTACTCATACTTTTGCTAATGCAATCTTATGCACAATTTACATATACACGTTTCGCTACTGAGGTGCTTTAGTGAATTTATTACACTTCGCTGAATATTTTAATTTGAGTATATTGCAAAATTGCTCCGCATTTTTATTTTTATCTAGGCGATTCCGCCTTTTCACTTTTTGAAAAAAATAAAAATTCCATAGTCCTCTTGTCTAAGCCTAATTTATACACAGTGGCGAAAATATAAATAGCATTCTTTGGCCATTCGTTTATTAAGTTTATTTTTTATGAAAGTGTAGCTAGATAATAAAAACCACGTAAGCCGAAATTTCAAAGCTTGTACAAAAATTGGCGAAATTCGACAAAGTTTAATACAAATTTTGGGCTTTTTAATTAGAGTTCTCGGAAAGATGCGGTTTTGTAGACCATTCAATTTTAGGGCTAAAAGTGCAAAATTCAAGTAGTTAGGACTTACCATTTATTTTTTGTTTTTTTTTTTTGTGGAAGCTATTGCTTTATTTCTTCATCCAAAAAAAAGTAAATGCGCCTGGGCCACACCGGAGAAGTGAAACTTACGTTATATATATATTTTGTCTCATAACCGATATACATACCTACATATGTACATAATACATACATCTGCTTTTGCTTAAGGTTATATTTTTTGTGCTTTTTCTATCTAGATCACTACCTCTACCCCTGTTCGTTTTAGTTACATTTATGTTATACTATTTACCTTGATCTTCATGTTTATCCTTATACTCTATCTTATCATTACTCTATCTTTTCTTATCTTTATACTCTATCGATAATAATCTAAAACAAAATCTATAACAAAAATCGGTTGGTAAAAATATCAGAAAAAAAAAATCGATGACAAAATCGGTAAAAGTATCGATAACAAAATCGATAAGTTTCCGATAAAAAAATCGATAAATAATCGATGACAAAACCTATGACAAAATCGATAAAATGTCGATAACAAAATCGATGAAAAATTCGATAAATATTTTGATAGTAAAAACGATAATAACATTGGTAGCAAAATCGATTAGAAAACCGATAAAAATATCGATAACAAAGTCGATTGAAATTTCGATAACAAAGTCGATTAAAATATCGATAACAAAATTATTAAATAATCGACAAAAAGAATTATAACAAAAACCGATAAAAACATCGATAACTAAACCGATAAAAATATCGATATAATAACCGATAAAAATATCGATATAATAACCGTTAAAAATATCGATAAAAATATCGATAACAAAATCTATGTCAAACTCAAGAAATAATCGATAATAAAACCGGTAAAAATATCGATAACAAGATCGATAACAATGTCGATAACAAAATCGATAAAAATATCTATAAAAAAACCCATAAAAATATTGATAACGAAAACCGGTTACAAAACAAATAACAATATCGATAAAAATAACGATTACAAAATCGATAAGAAAATCGAAAGAAATATCGAAAACAAAATCGATAAAAATATCGATGAGTTGCGAAAATATCGAGAGCAATTTCGATTTCTTTGCACCATTTCCGTCTGCAATTTCCGTGGAATTTGACAATTTACTCCCAACCAACCAACCGCGCTAAAGAAGTTTCACTTCAAAAATTGTCGCACATACTTCATCATAAATTTTTCTAATGTGAACACGAATGTGGTAGTACGAAGATATCCCTTTCTGCTATTGACATCTCTGAGCCGCTTCTGGCCATCTTATCTGCCGACTCATTCCCTCCAATATTGTTATGTCCGGGAACTTAGCATAGAGTGACGTTGATACGGTTCAATGACGCTGCGATGTTTTGCGACATTTCCATACAATCAACGATTTCTCTATTTTACTCTCTATTAAGCAAAAGACTAGCCGCCCTCTCTATAGCGTAGATCTCCGCCTGTTCCATCTTTGAACCGTCAGTGTAGGGAAAGAAGCTTAGAAGAGGTTGGTCTAGCAGTGAACGAGAACGAGAACGAGAACAAGACACAGTGATACATCTCTTGTCAGAGTCCACGTGTTTTGGGACACTCGTCAAGCGAAGAATAACTCTTGCCAACAGGTACTAGCTACTTTGATCTCGGAAGGCAATTAGAAAGCAGAACTCTCTCTCGGCGAACAAATAGCATGCGCTACAAATCTGTAATCATGCTAGCGCAGAAACATGGATTATGTTAAAAAATGATTAGAAGATATTGCGGGCTATTCTACGCAAGATCTACGGCCCTTCTCACGTAGTCGACCAGTACCGAAGAAGATGGAATGACGAACTGTATGAGCTTTTAAACGACATGGGCATAGTTGTAGGCTAGATAATGACGGCCCAGTGAAAATATGCTTCGGCCCATGGACGGGCAATGAAAACAAGAGCGCTCACGGGCAGCCAAGTGTCAAATAGATCTTTGACAGCCTTCAACTCTGGGTAGGCAGAAACGGGGTACTATTGCTTTGGGTTCCAAGGAATCGTAGGACACCAGGCCACCGGGGAACAAGCGACCTTATGGTCAGTCCTTATGAAGTCGGGACCATTTCGCGAACTGAGGAGCGATGGCGACGTTAATCAGACAAGGTTAATTGACATAAATCATTTGAAACGAGCCAGCGTCAGGCTGCTCGTAGGGTACCCAGTCCGTGATAAACATCTGCGTTATAACATGCACCGGGCCTCACCATAGAGACGGATGTCACTGTCTTTGTTTTGAGGACGAAGAGAGGTCAAAGCACTTTATATGTAATTATCAAGCATAGGTCAGACTTAGACTGAATCACGTGAATTCATTCAGAGTCGAACTTCTAATTATTAGGAATGCTTCTACCAAAGTTCTCTAAAGTTGGAATGCCGCCCTATGCCTAATGATATTAAGCTTCAAAGTTTACTACGCCTTATTAACTCAGACGTGCTCAGAA
>NW_016191570.1:0-3565 GCF_001687245.7 Rhagoletis zephyria | reverse complement strand
GGCAACCCTAACCGCACATACCGAGTACACATAAGGTTCATTCTTTATCCTTTTGAACTAAAATCTGAAAAGTGTCAAAATGACAGAGCGTAAGAAAAATGCGCTTACTAAAAGAGAATAACAGGAAAAGTAAAGGAACGTAAAAAACCAAATTTTTAGTCCAAAGAATGGCAACAACAAAACTAACGTCAAATAAGAATGGAAATGTATGTACAAAACACATTCACACAAACACAAGCACAATAAACACTTACTATATCAATTATTTTTTGCCTCCTTCCAATTTCAATTCACTTTTTTTACTTTTATTATTATTATTCTCACTTTTTGCGTATTCCGTATTATTCTCACTATTTGCGTATTTTAATTTCCGTTAATTTAAATTCAGTTGAGTTTGACACTGTCAGGATTTTGGCAGAAAAAACTCTTCTGACTAAATCTAACTACTTCGGACTGAAGAGGGTCACTCTCACTGAGTATTGCTCTCTCATTTTTGCTGTCATTTTCGAGTTAAGGAACGCTTTTTGGGCTAAGTCTGACTACTTCGGACTTTTTCTGACTATTTCTGGGAGATAAGGAACGCAACTATAATTATAATTACCACGGTAGCAAATTTTCTGGCACATATGTAAAACGAGCTCATTCATAACCGCAGAACTCCAGAGGCAAACACTGATGGCCTAACAACTGTCATTTTGACGAGCAATATGATTGCAAGTTTCTGTGTGGGGGCACTTTGATGTCTTGAAATAAGCATTGCCGCGTGACGCCACCAGACAACATTCTCTCAATTTCAGTGTTTAAAAACATTCAAATCTTTAAGAAACTTTCTGAATATTTTCCTAAAACGTAATTATGAATAATTCAAGAGGGAACAGACTTTTATTTTGATTTCATATCAAAATTTCATCGATTTTACCACCAGCAGGCTTTTTTTAAATGAAAATATGGCTGTCAAACTATCGAATTGCCTGCAATAGATTTCAAGCAATAAGCGCTGACATAAAAGGTGTTCGCACGAGGCGATTTCGCGTTCAACTTTTGCTTTGAACTCACGCAGGATTGCACGAAAAATAAGTTGAATGGCTAAATGTTGGCTGGCAACCAACTTTGTTGAGAGCGATTTGTTGAAAGGCCGTTCAACCAAAAGTAGAATGCAAAGTTGAACAATGCAAACGTCTTTTTATGGCGAAAATTTTGATATTTCTTATATTTTGATATTTTTAGCCATTCAATTTTTTTCGTGCAACCCTGCGTGAGTTGAACGCAAAAGTATCCTGAAAAATCGACTCGTGCGAAAGCCCTAATATACTGCAGGCCATGAGAAATAGGCGGTCTCCATTGGAAATATATTTTGAGACATGGTTATCACGACATCAGTGTTTTCCTGCGGAGACAGGGCCTAAAAGACGGCCATTCACGGTAGTAGTGGTACGTTGTCGATATCGATATACGTCACAGTTCGATACTTTGCAGAGTTCCTTTGGTATCAATTTCACTGGGGTTTCACATGCAGCTTTTTGTGTCAGTATGCGCAAACTATTGCGCAGATTGTGTGATAAATTGAGCATACTTAAAAAACAAAAAACCTCCATTATGGGCATANCAAACTATTGCGCAGATTGTGTGATAAATTGAGCATACTTAAAAAACAAAAAACCTCCATTATGGGCTGTTTNAGAGTTCCTTTGGTATCAATTTCACTGGGGTTTCACATGCAGCTTTTTGTGTCAGTATGCGCAAACTATTGCGCAGATTGTGTGATAAATTGAGCATACTTAAAAAACAAAAAACCTCCATTATGGGCATATTGCTTACGCTTAAAAGCACATTTAGCGCGTTTAGCTCTAAATGCTACTCTAAATGTACATTTATCCATACAAAATTCAGTACGTAAATGCAACTCCATTTTTGCATTAAGAGTCTAAATGCTAGAAGCAACCCTGTGATCTCCAAAAATGTCCACGATTCGAACATGGTTTAATGAGACAAAGTGGCAACATTGCTTTCTCGAGTATACCATGGTGTAATGAACTGAAGGTGTCGCATTCCCGAAACCGCGGCTTTGGTTTTTCCGACTTTGACGTTTATGGCAATACGTAAACAAACTTTTTGTTTATAAACAAGTGCAAACGTATTGCAAACGTATTGTGTATTTTCAAGTGAAAAATCGAAGTAATTCGTGCTTTCTGAAGTAAAAAAACGTTTTATCTATACAGATAATAAAATTGTAACAGCTCGATGTCTGTACATTATACATATTAAAGAAAAATTAATGTGGGGTGTGTGGTGTCTTTATTAGAGCACCAGAGGCCAAATCAACCAATTTTAGAATTTTTGTCTTTCTGTCTGTCTGCCTGCCTGTCCGTCTGTCTGTATGTTTGTTCGCGCATCACTCGAAAACTAATGCATGGATTTGAATGCAGTTTTCACCGATGTATTGCTAGAAGTCTAACTTAAAATATAGGAGGGAAAAAATAGAGAGTTGCCACCTGTTTGAAAATTGGAGTTTACGTAAATTGATAAGAAAAAATTAATATTGCAATATGGGCGTCAAAAGAAAGAGGCTGAAGAAGACTTACAGCCAAAAATATTTTTTTAGAGTTGCCACCTGTTTGAAGGTGTACATTTAATTTAATTTACAGGATAAATTGAATATTGCAATATGGGTTTCAAACTGAAAAGGTTTAGGAAATTATACTGCCGAAAACATTTTTACGGAGGGCTGCCACCTGTTTGAAAAATGTAATTGTATTAAATTGATAAAATAAATGAAATCTATATATACATCTATACATATAATAAAATTGTAACAGGTCGATGTCTGTACCTTATACATCTTAAAGAAAAATTAATATGGTGGGTTTTTATTAATGCTACAGAAGCCAAATAAAAAATTTTTTGAATTTTTGAATCACTGTCTGCCTGTATATTTGTACGCGCATCAGTAGAACATGGAATTGAATGCAGTTTTCACCGATGTATCGGAGTATTTATACGGGAAAGTGAATACTGAAATATGGCTGTCAAATGAAAGAAATTTACAAAGGCTTACAGCTGAAAATATTTTTGTGGAAGGTTGCCACCTATTTGAAAACTTTAATTTGATTTAATTGATAGCATAAATTAAATACTGCAATATTGGTATCAAACTAAAGAGGCTAGGAAATTTTAATGCTAAAATTTTTTTTAGGGGATTTGCCAACTGACTGAAAAATTGTATTCATTAAAATTTGTAAAATAAATGAAATATTTCAATACGAATATTAAACTAAAGAGGATTAGGAAGCTTACTTTTGAAAATATTCTTGAAGCGGGTTGCCACTTATTTGAAAACTTTAATTGAGTTAAATTTATAATATAAACTAAGTGTTGCCATATGGGTATCAAACTAGAGTATTTGAGAATAATAAAATTGCCACAGGCCGATATCTGTACACAATAGATGTTAAAGAAAAATTAATAGGGTTTTATTAGATCAACAGAAGCCAAATATACATTTTTGGTATGCTTGTTTCTATGTTTGTAAGCGTATCACGCAAAAGCTAATGTTTGGAATTAAATG
>NW_016191569.1:0-3565 GCF_001687245.7 Rhagoletis zephyria | reverse complement strand
ATAGAGGGCGCCAGATGGATGTATGGCGATAAGAAGTATTGTGCAGTTGCCACATTTGATGAACAAAATGCTTTCAACTCGGCATATTGGCCACGCATTATGAGAGCATTGGAGGCGAAGGAAACACCGGCCTATCTATTGCGCATAATAAATAACTACCTGTCTGAGAGATNAACAAAATGCTTTCAACTCGGCATACTGGCCACGCATTATGAGAGCATTGGAGGCGAAGGAAACACCGGCCTATCTATTGCGCATAATAAATAACTACCTGTCTGAGAGACTGCTATTGTACGCCACGGACGAAGGTACCAAACACTACGTTGTGATGGGCGGAGTGCCACAAGGCTCCGTATTAGGCCCATTGTTATGGAATGTGCTGTACGATGGGGTATTACACCTCCGACTGCCAAAGGAAGCCCAGATATTTAATTGGGTATGCGGACGATATTGCCGTGACGATCGTTGCGAAGGAACTTTCCCAGATTATGAGTATCTGTAATGAGACAGCATCAAAGATCAAGGAGTGGCTGACGATGACAAAGCTCCAGCTTGCGGGGCAGAAAACGGAGGCGGTTCTTATTACGAGCAGAAAAAAGTTAGAAACAATCACCCTGAACATTGATGGCTACAGTGTAGTGATGATTTATGCGAGACTCAATTTCAAGACGCATATAGAAAAATCCTATGGTAATGCGGTTGCAGTGACAGCGGCTTTAGCGAGAATCATGACACACATTGGCGGCCCTAGTCAGAGTAGGAGAGCGCTCCCAACTGAAGTAAGCCAGTCAGTACTGATGTATGTGGCGCCTATATGGGGAACAGCCCTGCGTCAAAAAACATATGCCAAGAAGGTGAAATCAGTTTTTAGGCTAAGCGCTATTAGAGTTGCCTGCGCATTCAGAACAGTGTCGCATGAAGCGGTTGGTATTATATCTGGCATTATTCCGCCGGACATAGTGGCCTCGGAGCTAGGCAGAGTCTACAGTAGAACAGAAAGCACGAATAGGCCACTAACGGCTGAAGAACGCAAAGAGGAGAGACAAATGAGCCTCGACGAGTGGCAAACACAATGTGACGCGGCAAGAAAAGGAAGATGGACGTATAGGCTCATCAAGAACGTGCAAGCCTGGGTCGAGAGAAAACACGGAGAGACAGACCTTTACCTGACGCAGTTCCTGACAAGACATGGCTGTTTCAGGGAGTACCTCCTCAGATTTGGTCACGACGATGCGACAGAATGCTCCTTCTGCAACAGTGTCGGTGAAAACGTAGAGCATATCTTTTCCTTCTGTCCGAGATATGTAGCTGAGAGAACAACCATAGAGAGGCTAATAGAAGAAAGGATGACACCCGATAACATTGTGCGCCACATGCTGAAATCGAAACTGGTGTGGGCTAAGATGAAGGAATGGTCCGCAGTAGCGCTTCAGGAGTTAAGAAAGAAAGAGTGGCAGCGGAGATATGCAGATGCGCGAGTGATGAATAACTCTGTAAGGAGTGTGTGAAGAGCCTTCCTGGCCTAGCTTAGCCCTGCGAAGTAATGCTTAACGGCGGTCCCGCAGGGCCAAATACAAGCTACAGCAGTCGGAGTTAAGGGTTTAGTTCGTAGGCGTACTGTTTCGCAAGTCCAGGTGTACCTTTAGCGAGCAGTATGAATCGTGCATGCCGTCCATGGTTGGCGGTATCTATGTAAGATTCCCCCTTCGAAAAAAAAACACAACACAACACAACTCAAAATATCATAACATAACATTACATACCATCACATAACAAAACACAAAACAATAAAACACTGCACCACCCAACATACCACAAAACCCCACATTACAAAACATCACAACACAACCCAACAAAACTGAACACAATATAATGCAACACAACACAAAACAACACGCCACAACTCAACACAACACAATAAAACAAAATACAACACAACACAAAACAATACAACAAAACGCAATACAAAAGAACACAACACAATACCACACATACACAACGTAACATGACATGTCATTCTTCAATTGTGTCTTTTTCTCTTTTTTGTCTCTACCTTTTTCTTTATCCTTGTCTCTGCCGTTTTTTTTTTCTCTTCATTTCTGTACTTATCACTTCTTTGACCTTGATTCAGATCTTTATCTGTATTTTTTCTTTATCAAAATATTCACCCACTCCTTTTTTATCTATATATAAAAATACGCCACAAGAAAATTTCGCAATCCCTGTTTTGATTTCAATGAAACATACACCAAATTCAAGAATATAACTTCCTCTAATCCATAAATATTATTCCCGATACATAGGGAGCGTCGCATCTGACATATAGACTAAAATGTGAAAACCACTATATCTCTAAAACCAATTATGCTGGGGAACTGAAACTTAGCACAGATGCATAGATTGTAAATACCCTACTTACGGTGATGGTATGTACTGGGAAAGTGGGCGTGGAACTTCCCAAACAAACTGAAATTATCATGTCGCTTATCTCTGGAACCACTTATGCTAACGTCCTGAAATTGGACACAGCAACATATGTTGTCTAGTTATGGCGAAGAGTGGTAGATTTTGGAAAAGGGGGCGTAGTACCGCCCATACAAACTGAAAATCTCATATCGCTTATCGCCGGAGCCACTTATTATAAGGTAATGGAACTTTATACACCCGCATTCATACACATATAAAATCGCAAGAATCATTCAATTGGAAACCATTCTCTCCCACATTTTAAAATCGCATTGAATGATTGCTGTTTTGTGCAAAAGTTTTTAAAAGGATCAGTGTGTTTGGCTTCGATTGGTGGCGCAGGGAGCTATCCTAAAAAATCATATTTGTGATTAGATTTGTTTCACTTTTAGAACACATATTAGTGACATAAAATTTGGTGTAACTTGGTAGCCCAGTCGTGTGATGAAAAAATATTAGGCTTTGGCCCAGTCTTGACAAAAACCCGTGCGGAACCGCCGTTTGAGAAGGAAATATTATCTTTTGTTGTAAACCTTCAATATACTTTCTCAACCGTTAACGATAAGAGTAAAGAGTTTATGTAGATGTGGGCAATTTAGTTTTTATCCTACAAGATGCTCTCATACAAATGTAATCGAAAAATTTATTTACAGTCTGAATTGGTATATGTGTAACATATTACATGTGCATATTTTTGATAAATGAAAATCGAGGTTCCTTTTTTGGTCTAATTTCAAAAGCTACTGAATAAATTTTGAGGAGACTTGGTAGAATTAGCATTAATCAGTCCGGTATTAACGTTCATAATTCTATTTTAACTTTTCCTGTAAATTCGCTATAAATTAGGCTGGTGGACTTCAAAATAGTAATTCGCATAAAGGAGTTAGTATTGGTGACAGGCAAAATTCAAAAGTGTATTAAACAAGATGTCGAATTTCGACAACTGGGCGATACTAGTTATATTAATTATTTAAATTTACCTTCCTTTTTGCCTTTGTGTTAAGGTTTCTGTACTTTTATTTTAATCTATGAATGTATCCCTTACTTAATTTTACCTTCTACCTTGTTTGAGTCACCTCTTAAAGAGCGATTTTGAAAC
>NW_016191568.1:3416-3565 GCF_001687245.7 Rhagoletis zephyria | reverse complement strand
AACCCGAGTCATTCCGGTACGTAGAACCGGCTGTCGTGGGAATGTATATCTTTGTAACCGCTAAACCAATTTCTTCCAAACTTGGCACAGTTGTTGGTCCTGGTACAGCATACCAAATGGCCGAAAATTTTTAAAATCGGACAATAACC
>NW_016191568.1:0-3362 GCF_001687245.7 Rhagoletis zephyria | reverse complement strand
CTTGTGATCACATATATGTATCTCGCTAACCGTTCTAGCAATTTGTACCAAGCTCGGTATGGTTATTGTGCTTGCCACATAAAAGCAAACCGTTGAAAATTGTTGAAATGGGACTAAAATTGAGGCCGCTTTTCATATAACGGTAAATTTCAGAAATGCTTGAAATTTCAATATTTCGAAATTTAATGATGCTAATTTACTTAAAATGTATACACCCCGGCTTAATATGCAGCGGTAGCTTTCGGAAAGGAGGTAAACATATATTTAATACTTGCGCCGGGTATTTAATGTTCAGCTCCGCCCGAACTTAAGACTTTCTTACTTGTTTGTGATGGTTTTGTGCGCATTTAAGCATCGTGTTAACATACCAAAAGCTGTATCGATTTTCGGCAATAAAACGGCTTTCGAAAGTCACTTTACATGTAAGGGTTAATTGCTCCTGAAATCACTATTGGAATTTGTTGAGTTTGACAGACTTTTAAAAAGGACTTGCAATTGCCACGTCCAACAGCTACTTAAGGTGCATTCGAGCAATAATTTCGCCTAGCAGATTTTAATATTTGCTGAAAGTGCTATGCTTTGGTTCGAGTAGTTCTATCCGGAGTTCATGACTATCCGGATAATTTGAATATCTGATTTAAAAATTCGAACATTCGGAAATCGGAATAGTGTGTAAATATTCAATGTGTATTGATATCCGGATATTCGAATCTAAAAATCAACTATAAAATAAGCATATTTTGTGTATTAATGCATCTTCGATGTATTCAGTAATATTGAAAATAATTTTACGAATATTGTTTAGAATATGCGAATAACCAAATAAACGGATATTAACGGAATATTTGGATTTTATCCGTATACACGAATATCCAACGTATATCCGAATATACGGATAGTCCCACCTCTACAATCGAGTGTTCATGTGTGATGCGATTATTGGCGAGTTTGCGTAAAATTATAAAAATGTTTGACAAAATATAAAAAACATTTGCAATTACATACCTACTTAATTTTCTTCAGCCTTTGCAACTAATCTATTTTCCTAGGTATGTAGGTATGTACCTACATCGGGACTTTCTTACACAAATATGTAGCGTTGAAAAGCAAAATTATTAGTTTAACTTGAAACGACTGAAGAGCAGAACATTCCGTACTCATAGGCCAAAGGTAATAGCGCTGAGATACCATACGATATAATGAACTAATCTCTGGCGATGATATGAGCTCTTGTTCCCACCTGTGAGATATCTGCAGGTATTGCAAGGTTTGCCAAGCACCCGTTATCTTCTTCTATAATCTTGGTGTTCCACAGGATGAAAGTTTTCGCATTCAAAGAGCAATTTTTATTCTTATCGTGTTCTTTCTAATTCTTCTAAATTCTTCTTTATGCACCCATGACCCGTTGATGTTCCTAGGATATCTGGGGCTCTTAAAAAATTTTGCGCTTCTTTGTATGCATACCTAATTCCTTCCTGCATTAAGTCATCTAAAAAGTAAGTATCTAATTGTTCCTCACTTTAGTAAGTTGGCATCAGAGAGACTGTTCTTCGTCAATGCTATACGCTAGTGGAATCCTATCCCTGCTGGTGTAAGAAGTAGTCTAAGCAGAATCAACTTTAAGCAATCTATTTATGAACATTTTAAAAAATATTGTTTTGAATGGACTGGCCATCTACCTTTACCTATCAATCTTTATAACCATTCTTAATTTATTTGCTATTTCTATTTCCTATTCGGATCTATGTTTATCTTTTTTTTTTGTTTTTCTCTTTGTCTATATTTAAATCAGCAATTTGTTGTACTATAAAAGTTTACATGTATCTTATTGTACTAATGTTTATACATTTAATAAAATGAAATGAAGTAATGTGACTACGGTTTGTTGTTGTTGTTGTTGTAGCAGCATACAAGTTCCCCAAAGAGTTTTTGGGGAGTGTTGCTGGAGTGACAGCCCTTGGCCAGCTATAAATCTGGGTCGGACCCGACTGTCGTGCGACTTACGGCTTCGAAGTTATACCTGAATAAAGATTTCACGCCTATCGGATGTGCGTCGCCCCCTTGTCAGAGCCCACTTTTTATACTCTATGTTATAACCGAGGTCACTGCCTAGACACCAGTCAAAATCCATTCAGTACTTCCGGAGATTATTTAGTTCAAACAGAGAAACTGACATAGAGACATACAAAAATTCTAAAAATGCTACAAATGTAATCTGTTATATTTCCTGCATAACCTTTTCTTAAAGAAAATTTCAATATTCATACACGACTTTTTTACAGTTTTATTATAGTGTAGATTTTAGACGTTGAATAAAGTATATTTTCGTAAAATACGCATAAATACGCATAATAAAAAATAATAAGAACGTTCCCGTAAGGAACCAAATGGGAACAATACTATTGAGAGCAAAAGTCTAAGGAGCGTTCGGCTTAACAAAACAATAACAAAAGTTTTGAGTTCTTAACGTTAAGAATGAGGGGAGCTTGTACGTGTTAATATGAAAAATCGGACAGTAAAAACTATCGTTGTTAATTCTAAGCCAAAGGAAAGCTGGGTAATTTAAATTTCCTGATGGTTTATTATTTGGGTGAACTGTCCATTTGTGGACCAATTTTTCATTTTCTGTGCAAGACAAGTTCGGGTCTTAAGTCTTTCGTTGCATAATTATATTTCAGTTCTTTTTACAACGTTACAACGCTTTTATCAACTTGCAATGTTGTGGCTCCAGAAACTTTCAATGTTGTGGATCCAGAAACTTTCAATGTTGTGTGTCCGACACCATAAAACCTTTGCTTTGCAAAGTTCCTATAAAAAAGTCTAGTGCATAGGGCGACATCTGTAGTGAATAGGGCGAGGTAGATGACATCTAGATGTCGCCCTATGTACTACGTTCGCTACAGCGGAAATAGACGACACGCATTTCTTTAAAAGTTCCTATAAAAAGTCTAGTGCATAGGGCGACATCTGTAGTGAATAGGGCGAGGTAGATGACATCTAGATGTCGCCCTATGTACTACGTTCGCTACAGCGGAAATAGACGACACGCCATTCCCACCATGCAAAACATGAGAAATAGGCAACAATCGTCAATGGCAACAAATTGGCGACTCACCGATTTATTGCTGTGGTGACAAATCGGCAACACCACTTCGTTCATGTCAATTTTGAATAAAAAAGTTCTCAAAAATTCGGAAACTTATGAATATGGCGTCAATAGCATTGGCCAAAAGCATCTAAATTATGCCCAAGGACAAGATTGAAAAAATAGGAAGTCTCACAGCTAGAAAATGAATTAATTCCGATTGTAAGTTGCAATTTGGTATACAAAAAAATAAATGAAGTATTAAGAAGAATAAAAT
>NW_016191567.1:0-3565 GCF_001687245.7 Rhagoletis zephyria | reverse complement strand
ATTCCCTTGTATGTATGTATGTTATAATGCCATGGTACTCATACCAGATACAAAGCGAGGTGCTTTAGCATCACACTGAGAGTTTTACAGCAATTCGATACCGTTTCCGCATTTCATTTGCTGTGGCAGTCATTAGACGTAGACCATCAACAGGATTGTGTTTATCAGCTAGTTCGGCCAATAAGACATTACAGACAATGGGAGACGGAATGAAATCGTCATTCCGAATTACTCAGTGTATATTGCTCCGCCTATTCCGTGGTCCAGCTGGTATTAATGAGTACATCGGCCATCGATGCAAAATACCCTATTTGACAAGCGTAAAATTTTAAGGGAGAAGCAAACAACTTTTTAAGTTTAACGATATGGGAAATGCTTACAGAAATGTTCTTAAGGAAGCAACAAATCTCGTATTTTTGAGGCTTTGTTTTTGACTTTTAATAAGAAAGCGCATTTGAAAGCAAACTAAAGGCATCTTGCAGTTTCCTAAGTAAAAACACTATCAGCTGATTGCCAAAAATTCCTACAGCTGAGATCACCTGTTTTTTTTTGGCATTTTCTGTTATCTCTTACAATTTCTTTCATCTCTATTACAATTTCCTCCATTTCTATTACAATTTATTCAAGATACACCAAATATTCAACTTATAAGCTTATTCAAAAATACCAATACACTAACCTAGAGCCTGCTAGAAAACACGGTAAGAATAAGAGAACGTTACTTGTAGAACTGTACAAAAAAATATATATATATAGAAAATTTTGTAATTTTCGTAGTATAATAACATATTTATGATAACCAGCTGATGCAATTTTTCCGAGATCAGCATTGCCAACTTTGGTATTTTCATTTAAATAAATCTTTTGTTATTATTCAATTGCCATTGTATTATGAAAGCACTTCTTGTTTAAAGTACATCTAAATTACATTTTTAACTAAGAGGAAACTTTTGCAAAAGGAACTTTAATAGCGCTGGATGGAAACATCGATGTATTTATATGAGCTGCTAACATTGATGTTTTTTTCTCAACATCGATGTTTTTGCGAATTGCAAACCTACATTTATTTGGCGCGTAAAAAGGTAAAATTAAGCAATTATTCATAAGTCAGCAAAAATCTTAACAATATTTAAAAGACTTTAAAAACGTACCTCATTTACAGATTGAATATGCCTTGCTAAAACGTCGATTTTGTTAAGGGGAAGCGAGAAACTGTTTTCTGGTCGAACCTTTTATTATTGAATCATGCCTCATTTATACATATGTAAGTAATTTTTGAAAAAAAAAACATCGATGTTCTTATTTCAAATATCGATGTTGCCAAACATCGCTGCACCAATTTCTCCCAAACTTGGCACAGTTGTTAGCCTTGCTACAGTATACCAAATGGCCGAGAATTTTTAAAATCGGACAATAACCACGCCCACATCCAATATAACGGTAATTTGGAGAAATACGAAATCTTCATAAATCAGTAAATATTAAAGCCAATTTATTCTAAATTGATGCTTGCAACAATTCTTTACCAATAAATACGTTTATGATAAAATTTTGGAAAATGGGCGTAGCACCGCCCACTTATGATCATATATATGTATCTCAGTAACCGTTCTACCAATTTGTACCAAACTCGGTATGGTTAGTGTGCTTGCCACATAGAAGTAAAACGTTGAAAATTATTGAAATCGGACTAAGATTACGGCCGCTATTCATATAACGGTAAATTTCAGAAATGCTTGAAACTTCCAATATTCCGAAAATTATGGACGATAATTTACTCAAAATTGATACACCCATGTAGCGGTAGCTTTCGGAAAGGTGAAAATCATATATTTAATACTTTCTTACTTGTTCTAGTCTGGTTATCTAGTCTAATGGTTTTTCTTTTGAACCAATCAGTGTATAGCAATATTGAATTCATATTCTAATAGAAAATCGAATGTTATACAAAAAATTCTTCAGCCATTTTTCGATAAAATTACTTGTTTACAGTTTATTTACTGACCAAAATTTCACTCTCATTTATTTTATAAAAGTAATCGAACTTAAGACCTTCAAACAGGTGGAAACCCTCTAAAAAATATTTTCAGTAGTGATATTTCTTAAAACTGTTTAATTTGATACTCGTGTTGTAATATTTAGTTTATTTGATCAATTTTATTGAGTTTAAGATTTTCACACAGGTGGCAACTCTCTTCAAAATTATTTTCGATACCCATATTTTAATATTTTAATATTTATCTTTTTAATTTCAAATTTTTTCAAACAGGTGGCAACCCTTCAAGTTTCTTTGTTTTAAATGATCCTGGTATTATACCGAACAATCAAAAAATTAAAAATATTCAAATCGGTTCGGCTGTCCTCGAGTTTTGGACCTTCGTACAAACGAACATAACGTTTTTATATACATACATATGTACATACTTATATACATATGTATACATATAAGCACATTATGGTCAAATTTTCAAGTTTTCAAACCCTATCGAGTTCGAGAATTCTTACAAGTTTTAAAGCGTTCATCTTTTAAGAAAAATGTCTATCACTTTTGACTATAAATATATTGGTCGTTACCTCGGTCATAACTTAACAAAAGTTAGTTTTGAGGTGTTCCAAACTTATAGGTTTTTACGAAAGATCTATTGGTCTCAAATCGCATGATTTCGGTGGTCAAATAACATTGGCTCGATGAGGAATCATACGTCCGGAAATACTCTGTTGCAATAAAGGTTATCTACGGCAATGTGAAAGACTAGCTCTGGCTTCAGTTGTTGCATGAGGTGGGCCTTATACATTTAAGTGGAAGGAGGTGTACATAAATGCAAAATGTGCTGTTCCAGTACTTGAGAACGACTGGAGTTGACAAGTTCAGTTTTGTTCGGTAGACTTAAATCAGAAAACTCTACATAACAAGCAAAAAAAAAAAAAAGCAAAAGAAAACTCATCATTAAAAAAAATAAAGCTTATGTCTAACTTTTTTTTTTTTGATTCCGCGTCCACCCTCCGAGAAGACCGTCCGTCCCGTAACTTTTGAGGGACCCAGTATGTGTGTGAATTTGTAAATATGTATGTATGTGAGTATATAGATGGATTTCTCAATATTGATTTCTTGGGGCGTCGCCTATTTACTTATCCTTCAAGCGTCAATATCTATCTATTCACCTACATACATACATATACATATGTATACTAGCATACCCGGCGAACTTCGTCCCGCCCAAAATTTTTATATATTTTATTGAAACTTTTTGGTCCAACATTTTTACCAACAATTCACGTTTACGATTTTCATTGGCACATTTGTCTGCTAAGATTAAGGTTTGGTGGTTATTTGCCGCTTTAAATAACCTAAGGAAAGTGTTATATCCGTTCTTGAAATTNAAAGCGAAATAAATTTTTTCCTCTTCACTCCCTGGCGGCAACAATGACCCGGTTCTATAGTGAATGTCCTAGAAGCTTTACAGTATAGTAGGTGACAATTTCAAAATGGGTGCGAATCATTGTTCTACAGAACGATAATATACATATACTTATTTCAGACGAAATACCTTAAAAGTTTGAACGC
>NW_016191566.1:0-3565 GCF_001687245.7 Rhagoletis zephyria | reverse complement strand
AAAAACACAAACCAAAGCATAATACCTGATAAACTGATTTTAAAAGTTCCTGCAATTTTCAAGAAACACCTTCTTTGTTTTTGTTTTCAGAATTTCTAGAAATATTTCCGAGTATGGAGTTTTATGGCCCTTTTAATTTTAGTCTAATGGAGTGCAAGTTTCAACCGGCTGCAAAATCGCGTTGATTTTTGAGAATTTTTTTTTTTTAGATGGATGTTTGCACTTTGCTTGAAAATAGTGGTGAATATTATATAAGTAAGAACAAGGTGTAAACTTTCATTTGTCGCCTAGTGTACATATGGGGAATGCTCGATGAAATTATGGATTATCATTGCGATAATATATTTCGATTAGCTCAATCTAAAACTGAGCACTTAATGCTTTGTTTGTAATACAATTATTATTCATACTTCTAAAATGGTCAAGAAACTTGCTTAAATAGTATGAGGAGCTTGCGACCAACTATCCACTCCCTCAACTCAAATTGAATAATTCACATGCTGGTTGAGAATTGCACATATAGCGAAAAGCACTTAAACTTTTTATGTTGCATACATTAGGGGGCAATATCAAATGTGGAAATGAAAATTTAACACTAGAGTGATGAGCTATTTGCATACCGTCTCTCAATAGTTCGCACACCGTCTTCAAAAGAGTCACAACTCAAAATTTGGCAGTTTTTAGATTATGCACTAAAAATATACGCAGAGTTGAAGTGAGGGGAGTTAAATAGAGGTGAGCAAATTAATATGACATAACATATCGTAATCTTCAGTTTCATCTTTTTCTTTGTCTCCTTATCTTTACATTTATTTTCATACCTTTCGCTATCGCTACCTTTGCGTCTATCTATTTATTTATCTTTATCTTTAATTTTTCTTGACTCTAATGGAATCTCACCCTAATAAGAAATCCGTTTCCTAATCTTATACTCCGATGACTATTTGATTTCGGCCACAAACAAGTCCTTTGTAACACTTATCCTTCTCTTATCCCTTAGGGACTTGTTACACACAGCCGACGAAGATTAAAGCCTCTCTTAAAGCTACGCTTGACTTCCACGGAATGTTTCCTGAGAACATCTTGACAATGCGATCATTATGCCCTTGGTAGATCAGAGCCTGGATTATATCTGTTGGATCTAAGCGACCACATTCAGCAAAACCACACAATCATCTCTAGTTACTAAATTTTAGACCGTAAATTAGTGACGATTTTCGTGACTTGGGACGATTTGTATAGTGAGAGAGAGTCAAAAAATTTTGGGGTCAGCTGATAGCAAATATGTGTGTAATTTTCTCGCAGTGCTCTAACAGTCGCAATGGCCGAGTGAGCAAAGTAATAACGTGCCATAATTCATTTTTTTCCGTGTTTTTAATTTGGATTCCCTTTAATTTTTAAATTTTTTTTTTTCATAATATGTTTAAGATATTCTGGTATTTCCTAATGAAATGGTTGTTAAACAAATATTTTCTCGCTTCATTTTCGCGTTCTTCAATAGGTGCGTTTCTAGTTGTGACCTACTCAGAGCCAGCTGCAAAATTAGTGTACCACTAGATACTGATCCTTGTATACCGATATGAACGTCATTCGTTATTCATAAACAATGAACACTTTCGTAAGCTTTGTCTCCTTGGCCTAGCGTTGGATGAGCTGTTCTCTGGATCTCCCAGTTTTGTATCTCTTACACTCAAAATAAAATCTGCGTAAATATAACGAAAACTTGCGTACATTTTACGAAAGTTTTCGTCATTTTGAGCCACGAAAGTTTCCGGTGATTGTACAAAACCGTTTTCGTACATACTACGAAAATATGAGACATCAGAACTTAGTACATTTTACGAACGTATTCGTACTATTTACGAACGAATTTCGTACTACTTACTAAAGAATTTCGTACTATTTCTTTATTTTGTTACGAAATTTTTGTAAAATGCGCAAAAATAGTTCGTATATTTAACGAAATTGATTTCCTACAATCTGCGGTTTTTTCGTAGAACTTCCGATTACTTTCATTCACCACACTGTAAAAAAAAACATAAGACGAATTGTAACACAACACTTTTATTTTATTTGTATTCCTAATTTTAAGCGTTTTTCTTTAACAAAATGTTTTGCAATGTTTTTATGTGGAGGTACTTGGCAGATTCGCAGCTTCTTCGATGTTTGTTTCCTTTCTCGACTATAAATTAAAGGAAAATTATAAGGCGTCTGAAAGGCAAGTTTCAGTGAAAAATCATGTACATGTACTTACTTAAAATTTCATTACGTAGTGCGTCCGTTCCTGGCTTGTGCTTGCCGTTGATAGCTAACTGATGAAATCGCCTATTTATGAAGTCCCACATTGCAGAGCAAGGCTCAACGTGGGCGATGTTAAAAACATTGTATGCTTAAAAGCATTTATCCACAGCTTTAACATTTAATTTTACATTGTATTTTTATCCAGCGAAAGCTTCTTAAAACTTTTAAAATTATATTATACGTCTCACAGTAGCCAACCAGTAGTTTCACAATCAGACGCGGTACATAAAAATATGATGAAATATTTAGCTGACGGAAATTTAGTATATTGTACGAAAATATTCGTCTGTTGTACGAATTAAAAAAATGTTTCTGCATTTGTTCTATGTACGAAAGTATTAAGTAAATTGTACGAATACAGAATTGAAGATTTTGTAAATTTTAATACCATACGTAAATATTACGAATGCCTTCGTACAATATACAAAATTATTCGTACAGGATTTGTTTAGTAATTTACGAATGAGTTTCGTAAAATAAACGTAAGATTTCGTAAATTTTACTGAAAAAATGCTTTACGAAAGTCCTTTCGTTATATTTACAATTGGTTCGTAAAATCTTGTTTCGTTGTGAAAAATGTACAAAAACCAAGCCCACGAAAGTGTTTCGTAGCACTTTTACGAAAATTTATTTTCAGTGTAACGATCAGGCTCAGCGAAATGTACACCAACCGGTGAACCAGCCATCAACACTTTCATAAACTTTCGCCTCATAAAAGCCCTCCGCGTCGACCATTCATCACCTATCACAGAATCAGTGCTCAATTTGCGTTTATTTTGGGCTGATCCAAGCCTGATCTGAATTTTTTGACAAGTCGTTAACAGGCGAAAATAAACTATGGCATAAATAAATTACAATAAAAAATCTTTGAGAAGATGCCATCAAGAATTGCGTCTGTTCAGAGAAAATCTGTCTCTACGTGCAAGTATAATTCAATTTCATCATACATACTTAATTATGTTTAAAACGTTTCTCTTTTAAATTAAATATTTTATGAAACAAATTTATATTTTCCTCTACTTCGCCCGCATGGTCACTCTTGTATGTATGTATGTATGCCGCTGCTAATTAATAAGAAAATCGCAAGACATATTAATTAAAATCAACTACGCAACAAATATTGCCTGACATTAAAACAAGTTAATATCTTGAAACTGAAACTGACTGCTAGTCAGGCCATTTAGCACACGCACAAAAAGTGATAGCTACAGTGAACGTCAAAAATAAGTGTAAAGCGACTTTTTGACGATTTTATTTATTTATA
>NW_016191565.1:0-3565 GCF_001687245.7 Rhagoletis zephyria | reverse complement strand
TGTAGTTTTAAAATAATGG
The DNA here is from genome assembly GCF_001687245.7 of Rhagoletis zephyria. Classification (NCBI taxonomy): domain Eukaryota; kingdom Metazoa; phylum Arthropoda; class Insecta; order Diptera; family Tephritidae; genus Rhagoletis; species Rhagoletis zephyria. The sequence goes on along the minus strand of NW_016191565.1, from coordinate 3,546 downwards.
TACTAAATGCTGAAATGTTATTTTGAAACTTTGCTTTTAACGAAAAAAATGGCCAAAATAAAAATTAAATATCAAATGTCCAAAGTTGGCCATTTATGTTGCTAAATATTTCACCACGTAAACACATACTTGAGTAACCATGAAGCCGATAAATGTTTTTGTGTTTGCATTGTGCTTTCCTTCACATACTTATTTGCATTGCCTAAAAACATCATTCGTTGTTACGGTGAAAAAATAAACTTAACTTTTAAACAGCCAAGGTAATAGTTTATTGTCTATTTAAACTTTAAAACATTTTTTCCGCTGTAAAAATGGCCAACTTTACAAAAGCAGTTATTCCCCTGCTCATACTTCTTTTGCCAGCTCTCATTCATCTCATCGACATCACAGTTCAGAGTAACTTTACTTTTGTGTTTTTTTTTATTATTTATTTGCTTGCCACTATTTCTTTGCTTTTTGTCGCTCGATGCAGACTTAATAGAAAATTAATGGACAAAAGTGTGGAAGACCAACTTTATTAGGCTATTTCGTTTAAATATTCATGCCAAGTACCTTGGCCGATTCAGTGACGATAACGGCCGCCAAAGGCATTGGAAGAGAGGAGAGTATAGGTAAGCAGCAACAAGGTGGCGCAGCTCTCAAATGTTTCAAAGCAAACAAATTAAGAAGAAGAAATATACAAAAGTGACAGCAGAAAATTCTTTACAAGGCATTTTATGTTACTCATACGCCCTGCTGATCATTTGCTTAACATTTGCAATATTGGCAATTGTGTGGCGCCACATAAGTTAACTGAGCTCACCAATAAATGAAATACATACGTTTGTATAAAAAAACAAGCTACAAAACCATAAAAAATTATTCTACATCACATATAAAATTTCCTTTGAAAAAGAGTTGACAATTTCATTGAGAAATATTAAAAAAAATTTAATTAAAAGCGCCAAACTCTCGTTCGAAGACATTAAACTTTAATTAATTTGCAGTTGAACGACAGCTTTGATTGAAATGGTTTTTCAAACGAAACAAGACCCAATATAAAACCTGAATTTTAAAGGATATTGAATTTCAAGAAATCATTGAACTACTTCTAAGAAACCACATAAGCATTTCGCAATCATATTTTCAGTAGAAAAAAATTCAAGTATATCGAAAGTTAGTGATATTTCATTTTCTCTGCTTTCTTTTACCTAACTACCTTACTGCAGGCATAATTTATGCACATGACAGCGCGTGTCTGCTTTGTCTGGCCATCGCAGACAATACACCTGCTGTCATTGCTGGAAGAACTGTTCTTCGTCGATTCGCTCCTTGCCGCTACCTGCGCGCGTTGAAATTACACTTGCATTTACATTAGCGAATTTTTGATTCACTTAGTCGCTGGAAGCACCAACTTATGAATTCAGTTCATTTCATCCACTTTTCTTGACAGGTTTCCTCCATTGGCTTTCGATAATTGAAAATAAATATTACGCCAGACAAAACGGCACTCACCTTTTCCTATGCATATTTGCTTTTGTTGTATTTATCCATCATCAATTTGCCGTCAGCAAAGTTTTCTTTTTTATTATTTTTGTTCGCTGCTTTTAATTCAATATTTATTTCTGATTTAAACCAACTTCTAGTGTAGGTAGACAGATTTTTATTCGCATTTTTTTCATTGCTCAACAGATAATGCTTTTGTAATACATATATGTAAATCATAAGTTTTAAATAATGTTCAGCAAAATATCAGAAGAAAGTAAAATCAAGTGAATAGGCAAAGATTGGGCTTTGAATGAATTATTTTTGAAGTTAATTGAGCTTGCCTCACTTTTACGAGTGGTAGGTTGATTAATAGCGGCGTTGTCAGAGCATTGACCCCAGATTAGTGATGGCACGCCTAATCGAATAACCGATTATAAACGGTTATTTTGATTCAATTAACGATTTAATTATATCGACATTTTCCTTACGATTAATCGAGTGATTAACCGATTAATTTTCAAAATAATCGAAAACAAACCATCAAAAATTGACTACTTTATTCACACAATAATGTATGAATCAAAATAAGTTGGGATGTTTTTTACATTCTCGTATTCTGCAAATTTTTTTTATGATATTTTTGCCAAAAAGCCCAACGCAAGCTTATCCTAAGTAGCTACTAAAAAAAATCACAACCCAGGTATGCACATATTTTCATTTTATTTTACGAATCCGGTGTTGCGCATTTTCTTCGTTGTTGTATGGAAGGAAATAAGCAACACCATTATCAAACAGAGAGATGCTAAAAATCAATGGGCTGCAAAGCAACATACTGAAAATCTTTCTAAGAGATCTAATTAAAAAGCTGGATTTTTTTTTTTTTGATTTTTTTTTTTTTAATATTGCACAATTTTTGATATATTTATATTTGTAATTTTTCTTTTTTTTTTTTGCTTAAAAATAATAATAATAAGTTTGCACTTAATACGGCCTCGAGCTCATAAAAATTGTTGAGGCTAAAAAATAACTTAAATTAAATAACAAAAAAAAATCTTGTCATGTACTATAATTTTGAAACGGGGACAACTTATAAATGCTTTTTATTAATTTTCGATTTTTATCGAAATGCCCGATTAATCGATCAATTTCTTACTAATAAAATGCTTTCGATTAATCAATTAACAGAACAATCGATTATTAATTTTTGTTTGCCATCACTACCCCAGATCCAATTAGGCCAAAATCGCTGTGGTATATGTGCTAATGTTCTGCGATGCTATGAGCTCTTATTTCCAGCTGTGAGATAGCTGCCAGTATTGCAAGGCTTGCCAAGAGTGCGTAGTCTCCTTTTAAAATCCTGCTATTCCACAGGAAGGATGAGCTTTCCCGTTCAAAGGGGGTCATTTATGTTCCTACTGTGTTCTTTTTAATTCGCCACAATTCTTCTTGATATACCGATGACCCGTTCATATGTCTAGGACACCTGTGGGGCTTAAACCACTTTGCGCTTATTTGTATTCATACTTAGAGGATGGGGCTTTATTAAGTCGTCTTAAAAGTAAATTTGTAGAGGGGTATCCAAATATCTAAATATCTAAAGGGATATCTAAATATATGAAGACTTTTAAAATAAAATGGAAGGTCTGTGGGAATAAATAGGGCTCTTTACAGCACCACATATTCACCTTTGCCGTATCCAGTTATAATTCTTGCTGCAATCATATAGGTTAATATTTTCTTTGCTAAAAATCGTGTTTACGCGGATCAAGGTACCTAAGGAAGAATGAACGTAGACAGCATGCATGGTGGGAGGTTTTGCGACTTTTAACTCTCATCTCTGATTGGTTGAAAACAGGTCATTCCCTTTAGCTGTCTGCTTGTAATGGGTCGAAGATTATGGTTCTCGCAACGTACTACATCTATCCATTGGAGGTGCAACGCCCCTGGCAAACACTCACTCTCTTTCAGTTTACTATATACGCTATGCCCTCTTGTACAAACTCATTTGTATACATTTACCGTAGATCCTCTCACCAAATTTCAAAGTCATGTGAGTAAGGGGTCCGAAGATATATCAAA